>NC_084513.1:26119466-26419466 GCF_024500385.1 Phyllopteryx taeniolatus | reverse complement strand
CTCCATCCACTGTGACGTTAAACCCATGCACGTGAACCGGACGGCTCAAATAGAAATAACACACAAATGAACATGAAACTAAAAAATGCTTAAGGTACCCAGGAGGGTAGATTAACCCTCGATAGGGCACTCATGGAAACACTTGCAAATTGAAGAGAAAAACATCACACCAATTCAAAATTTGGAAGCTTCCACGGATTTGATTTGAGGGGGCACGGCCCGCTCAAACAAACAATGCACCCCCTCAAATCAAACCCTCTTGCCCCAGTGTATAGCCAGCCCCGTGTAATAACATCCTGGGGGAAGTTTTGACAGAGTTTAGTGAAGGCCTCCTGGGTTGTAATACGGACCAAACCATCTGTGTGGTGCAGAGGGGGGGTGTATTGAAGATAAGACCATCTGCGAGGCTCTGCCACCGCCATCTGTGTGCTGTCACTGTAGAGGAAGGCAATATTTCTTACTCTCTCGAAGGAAGGAGAAAAAAAAAAGTGGTGTGTTCAGATAGGGAAAGAATTGCTGGAAATACTACATAATCCAAACAATGCACAATTTTCATGTGCAATTCAACAATTGAGAGCGCGTTTCTAAACTTCCTGCTGTAACTGGCTATTGCTCGTGCTAATTTCCTCCTGGTATTGTGCAGCATGTGCAAGGACATCCAGTATGAAAAGCATTTGTTTCAGAAAAACATATTTGTTTTCAAAGTCAAGGTCATGTTGGTATATAATTAATAGGACGCTGTCTTGTAATGAGAGCTTGCGACCAGCTATAAGAGTTAGCATGTGTATAATTTGTGAAATAAATACTATCGACTTGCTATCGAGGCAAATAACATGGCTAACTAGAATGGCTAACATCAGCCCGTTTCTGTTTCTGATGTTACTTTACTAAGTGAGGGAAGAGCAGACTCATGTTCTGAGAAATATGCACTTAAAGTTCTATTGTTCATTTTATTTAATGTACTTCCAGATTGCGTTACATCTCGAAAAAAAAAAAAAAAAAAGTTATTTACCCAAACATTTCAAAATTATATATTTTAGCGCTGTATTTGCAATACTGTGATGCTCACTTTTATCATGCCATAAGAATGTGGTCCATGATATTATCATTGTCCTGTATGTCTTAATATGACGAAGGCAAAGTAAAAAGTAGTCCTCCAAATAATTGCTGGAGTAAGCGTAAGGAAGTAGTCAGTGAAAAAAACTACTCGAGTACTGAGTAACTGAGAAATCAGAGTATGAATGTCAACTCAAATAAAAATAACTAAATAAAATGTGCATATGCAAAATCAGTGGCATGGTGGCCGACTCTTAAGCACATCTGCCTCACAGTTCTGAGGAAGACATTATAAAAAGTCTACACACCTCTGTTCAAACGGCACGTTTTTGTTATGTAAAACAAATTTTTGACCGAAATAAATCATTTTCAAACTTAATGTAAGCTATAATTTGTACAAATGTTTTTGAGAGGGGAGGTGAAAATAAACAACTGAAATATTCTTGTGTGTGATTGACTTGGACTTGCAAAAGAGGTGTTCTGTCTCAGCTGGTCTTTTACGTGGTTAAAAAAAAAAAAAAAAAGGTTAATTAAAATAAAAACAAATAAATCTATAAACACAAGTCCCGTGACTGATTTTGTATTTTTTTTCCCCCAATATGAGTCACTGTGATTGGCCCGTGAAGCCTAAAAGAAGACTTGGTGTCCGGGCATCCCACTTTCTTGTGCCGTTGGATTGGTGAACTTGACTCAAACATCACTGCGGTTACGTCGGATTGGTGCAACAGCGCCGTTGCGGAAGTCTGCAATGAAAGTCTAAAAAATTGATCGTGCATGCAATAATTGCTCCATGAAAGTAGCGAGCAGCATGTAGATCATTGTACCAGACTAAAAGTACCGTTTCTTTCAACAGAAATTCTCAAGTAAAAGTCAAAAGTATGGTGCATTAAAACTACTCTGATAAGGACAATTTATTCAAAATGTTACTTGAGTAAATGTAACGGAGTAAACGAAGCGCGTTCCTACCCACCTCTAGTCAAATCTAGCATTTAGGTTTCATGGTCTTGCCGCTGAGAGCTGTTGCTTACAGCCATGGCGACAAAGTAACTTTTATTATGTTTATTGTCGGCCGACTGATGAGCACATCTGCCTCGCAGTTCTGAGGACCGGGGTTCAAATCCTGGCCTCGCCTGTTTGGTGTTTGCATGTTCTCCCCGTGCAAGTGTGGGTTTTTTCCACGTACTCCGGGTTCCTCCTAAAACATGCATGGCAGGTTAATTGAAGACTCTAAATTGCCCGTAGGTGAAAATGTGAGTGCCAATGGTTGTTTGTTTCTATGTGCCCCTGCGATTGGCTGGCGACCGGTTCAGGTTGTACCCCGCCTCTCGCCCGAAGATAGCTGGGCTAGACTCCGGCACGCCCGCGACCTTAGTGAGGAGAAGCGGTCAGGACTGAAGAGCAGAAGCTCAATTAAGCAACTCTTCACCGCGCGCCCAGCTCCCTTCACCCAGACGCAGCAGTTAAATATTGATGGGTCAATATTGCTGTTTCAGTTATCATGCGCCTACCATGATCTCTCTGTACTCCTGCCTCTAAATGTTATCACTTTGGGATTAAAGTGGACACAGCAGGGTTAACATGAGATGATGGTGAACATGAATGATTCAGTGATGGAGAGGCGCCACATACCGAATACACGTAGAGTGGCGGGAGGTAAAGTACATGTCCAGAGAGGCAGATGTGCGACGCTGTTGGCGCATATTGTCCCAATGCTCGGGATGCAGCTTGAGGCAGCTTCTCTGTGCACACACTGTTCAGATGCATCCTATTCCTGTGGACACAAGAACCATCTCCTTGGTCTGTGTCTAGCTATGGATTATATTTCTGCGTGCAAAGCTTTATCGCATCACGAGCAAAAGAAGGGCTTTTCAAATTCCAATAGCTTCGCACGAAATACACTTTGCCTTCTGCATTGGTATATTTCAATTTAAAACAAAGGGGTTTCAATAACCGCTTTTTCTATTCCATGCAAACTTCCCTCATTCAACACCCATCACTCATAATGCTAACGTGGAGCCGAAAGAAGGAGCAGTTTCTCTTTTTTGGATTGAGTCACATTTTTCTGTTAATTGCCTCTTTTTGTCGTCTACTTGCTTCCGTTCTGCAGCTGGTACAGCCAACGGAATTTGAATTACGGCTGTGAACCCACTGATTATCCTTTTTTTTTTTTTTTTTTTTGATTTGGAGACGCTCCAAGCCTTGCAATGGAAAGTACATTCAAAACATATACATGCAAACAATCATAAAAAGGATGAGACAAGAATGAAAGAGCGGGTGTGCCAATCGTTGCTTGTGGGCGTAATTGCTTGTGACACAACAGCATGTTTTGTGTGAAGAATGTTTAATATTAGAAGCATATACAGTGACCTGGAAAAAAAAAACTTGGGTCTAAATATACATTTGAGTGTCCGCTCTCTGCAGCTCACACTGAAGATTTACTGCAAGGATTTGATTAGTCTGTTGGAGTGAGCACTTGATACATAATTAATTAACCAGCGTTTAATCCTCCATGTCCTCTCTCAATTGCCAAGGAACCCACATCAATTCAACAGATCTGGCTCTCAACCAATTGGATTAGCGCTGCTTTCTGTTGATAAACCGTACAAAGACTAGACTTATATTACATGAGTAGGCATATTGATTCAAGCGTATGCAGTATTTCTGGAATTTTTTTTCAACAGCTCGCTGACAGACATTCAAGTGTATTTCCTGTGCTAAAAATAAATCAGTGATTTAGTTTTTGCTTTTACAGAATGTGTGCGTACGAGCAGTCTGCTTGACACATGTTGTGTTGCATCCGTCCAACAGGCAGCTTTATGTCTGCAGATATTTCTGTCACTCTGCCTACAAGAGCGCATGATGTGCTTGCATGTATGCCCATGTGTATGTGAATGTCTTTAAGTGGCCGTGCTTGCCGCGCCAGCTGAGAGCAAATTAGTTTGACGTGATAGTTTGCGGCAGCGTAGCCTGAAGACGAGAGCCTCGGATGCGAGATTACATGAGGAAAAAGGCACAAGATAGAGCGGTCCGTGAAAGACATATCGAAAGAAATAGACAGTGATGTCGAGTGACAGAATGTCTCTCATACTGAAACAGCCATGTTTAAAGTCTTATTTTTGAAAAATGTGTGATTTAAAATTTTAGGCGTTCGTAGTAAAGGCAATCCCTATTGATAAGGCAAATGGTGGCGGCCCACTGAAATAACGCTTCTTGCATAAGGGTAAAGACAAACAGCGTCATAAGAATCGTGTGACTTGCACAATTTACATGTGTTGCCCTTCAAACTGTGCATAAATGATCCTAACTACTCATTAAACTCCTTACACTCTTGTCATTAGACAGTCATAATTAGAGGTGTTGTTTTTGTTTTTCATCCGATGGATCGAAAAAAAATACAATAAAAAAATTACATCATCATCCTTACAGATGAATCAGTTATTAAAATAATCATTAGTTGCAGCCCTAATCGTAATAACAATAAAGGCCAGCAATAATTCAGACACTTTCAAAAATTGTTCTGCTATTGTGTGAATGCAAAAATGGCACTTGAGCTCATCTTGCTGGTTGCGACAACATAATGAAGGTTGCATTAACAGTAAAGACATCTAGAGTAAAAAAGGCATATTAAGCAATAGGAGAAAAATCCTATATATTCCAAAAATGGAATTAGCATCTTCAGAAAACATGTTGCAAATCCTGAAATTTCATTTTGGACAGCTAACAGTAAGACATTATGGTATTAGACGTTTGAAAAATATTACTTTAGAATGATTTTCTTCCCGTCAAAACAATTATGACCTTTTGGTGGATAACAACTGCCAATAATTCAATTACTCATATCAGTAAAATTAATAGATTTTCAAAAGGAAATTCAGTCGGCCATGTCCTTATCAATCAAATTATGTGAAAATGACCCATGTGCACAATAAATTTTCACCAATTAAATAAACAAAGAAAATGAATTTATTGTGGTGCTATAGGTGTAGAAAAATGTCCAAATGAGTGGTTTTGAGACTGCTATGTTTCAACCGTTTCTCATTTCTGTAACAAATCGTTGTAGTATTAAGCACATAACTGACAAATGGAGACCTTTAAGTACCTTCTGAGGTGCTTGGTAGCGGTAGTTATTAGACAGCTTTGATATTTGGGGTGATCTGTCTTTGGCCTGGCCTTTTTCCAAGGGTCATTGGGATCTCTGTGCTAAGGCGCTCGCTGTCACAGGTGATTTGGCAAAAAAAAAAAAGTGGTGACGGGCATTAACCAGGCTACAACCCCAGCATTGAGATGATGGCTTCACGCTTCATAGCTACCCTACGGATGGCAATTACGCTCAGTATTTAGATCATAGCTGTCTTTGTCTCTCCTGGGAGCACATTATCATTCTGTCCAGTGCTTAGTCCCTCTCTCAATTTGTCTTTCTGCTCATGTGTATTTCTTGAATCCCTTTATTGTCTCACAGCATTGCATTTGTCTTTTTTGTTGAGACCATTTGTGTTGTGACAATTCAGAATTGTGAGACCAAGAAAATTGTCTGTCGGGGCAAGTCAGAATATACAAGTGAGAACGGCTATTTTAAGGGTTTGGTGACATGATCTCCAGAGCAAATTACAGTACAGCCGTCCATCCATTTTCCTGTTCAGGGTCACGGCTGTGTTGGGGCCTATCCCGGCTGACTTTGGGAAAAACACCCTGGACTTGTTGCCAGTCAGTTGCAGGGGCCAACTCCATCCACAGAAAATTAAAACTCCGTTAATATTTTACAGCAAGAAAGGGAGAATAGTCATTGGATCAAGTTGCTGGACATGTCAATGGGTGACCAAAAATACATTGATATGGTTGCACTACATGTTGTTGTTGGTGGTGGTGTGGGTGCACAACATACCTACAGAGCACTTGGGTCACTTTAATGCTGCAGGACACCAAGTGATGTGGCCGTACCCGATTGAACTGCAGTGTGCGGGATTTGGTAACTGTTGGCCGATCAGATTTTGCGGCGATCCGGTCCAATCGTGTTCAAGTGCATCCCGCAGTGTGCAGCAGGCATTAGCATGAACTTACTTTTTTACCATGCCAACATTACCCAGGATTGTTCCTGATGTCCTCTCCTTCTAGCCACGGTGGTTTATGCAGTTGCGTGTGCGTGTGAATGCATGCATGCAATTTCCAACCACTAAACTCCCAAAGTAAACAAAAATACACATTCCTCATGCCTGCAAAACATAACAGACGAGTGGTTTTGCGTTTTTTTTTTTCATTTGACATTTTTCTCCTTTTTGCACCCTCTGTCCTCCTTCTTGTCCTTACTGTTTCAAAGTGGTTTTGCATGAACCATGTCCACTTCTCAATCCAGCATAGCCTTGTCTGGCATGTTTCAGATGGCCTATGTCATCCAGGCAGCCTTCGCCCATTCAACAATCATGTTATGTTTTAATCCAAGCCTGGCTTGCCAGGCACAGCACATGTTTCACTCTGCATTTAGCGGGGCCAAAGAAGTTTAAAATTACCTCAAATGGAAGGACTTTTTTTCTTGTCCTATGCTGCAACTATGGTTAAAACAAAGGCCTTATTTTGGTTCTGACACTGTGATTAAGCCCTAAATACTCTTTCTGCACAGTTATTGCCCCGGACCCGCCTGCACATAAACACAACTGTATAAACATGCCCTCATGGTGCTGGTCACTCACAAGTCAACAGTGTTGATTGATATCCAACACAATTGGTAAAATTCTCGTGTGTTGTGCAAGCAGGTTTATAAAGCACCTATAGACACACAGTCACAGAAGCACAACCCCTTAAGGAGCTTTGTCTTTGATGTGTTTTTCGGTCACTACTGGAAAGCCACAGGTCAGCTAGTGAGAGATGCATGGGGTGAGAGGGAGGGAGGGAGTCCTTGTTAACATGCTCTTTGTTGTGTCTCTTCCCATCACAGCAAGGGGATCCAGCTCAAAATAGTAGCTGGGAGAAGGAAACAAAAGACAACAAGGCGAAATGGAGAAAGAGAAAGCTGAGCCTAATTTTTTAAATCAGTCTGGATCAGTATCTTGCTTAAGGATTTGTCATGTAATGTTCTTTGTAGGAAAATCCTCAGGGAAAATAGTAGTAACAGGAGTGGGATATGTTATGGTAGTGATAAGTGGGGGGGGGGATGACAAAGCAAAAAGGGCTTTGTAAGGAAGCAGTAAAGGTGGGGTGTTGTTCACAGGAGGAAAAGATAATGAGATCTTGGACTAGAAACAGAGGAAGGGAGGGGTCCAGGGTGGAGGCAGATGTAGTGAATGCGGGCCACTGCGCTCTGGAAGGAAGCCAAGCCACTAAGCCCTGGCAGATCGTTAGGTTCTATGTTACTGACCTGATAGACCACAAGCCTTACTCCCCACACCCTGTCCTCCTCCCCACCCTGCTTCTCCCCCCTTTCACCCAAACAACCGACCAGCTGCAGTCCTACTTAGCAGCCGCTGGAGACAGCATCAATAAAAGCAAGCAGACCGAGGGGTGGAACCTTAGCATCTTGAAACCATCACACTGATGGAGTTTGTAGCTTTGTATCTGAAGAGCTATTTCCAAAACAAAATACACACCATGTTATAGTTCCAGATCTTATATCATATCATCGATCAGGCACAATTACTAAAGATAATTTGGGGGGTGTTATCCCTTAGTATAGATCAACTGAAAAGATGGGGGTACACTGCTGTCTTATTAAGTATGACTCATTTTGTGCCTCAGCGGAAGGATTTCAGTGCTTTGCTTGTGTTTCTGAACTGGCTGTTTTTCCCCAAGATAAGCCTGCGGCATGTATAGCAATACAGGCTACCAAGAACACATTTTTCCCACCCGGATGACTGCAGTGATAATTCTAACCCTTTTCCAATCTCTTGTGTGCTGTAGCTACTTCAAATGGCACGATGGACGGCATTGACAACCAGGAGGGGGGAGTATGTAAGACCAAGTCCATGAAGATGATCATGAAAGTGGGACAAAGTGAGTATTCATAAATTAGAGTCATGTACGGAATGAGCAAACTGTCACAACACAGTCCTCGTTCAATATGAAAAATGTCTCGATAAGGTCACGAGAGACAGTGGAGCATAAAGCTCCATCGTCTCTGTGACACCTGGGCTGAGGGGCAAAGGATACAATGAACAAAAGGTCTTGTGCACATTCACACAATTGAGCAAGCTTGTATGAAGTGAAAACATGTGTACTTCTGAACATATCCTTGTATACAAGCACACAAACTGTTAACACAACCACGGCACACGTTAGCACAACTATAAACCCAAATCTTATTCCCAGTAATTACTCATGAATCAGTTACTTAGGTGATTTGTAGTGTTGCAATTTCCTGGGGCTGGCACTTTCATCAGGTTCAGTTGAGAAAATAGCTTAAAGTTAAGGTTTTAAATAAAGTACAAAGGATCCTCGACTTAAGACGGAGTTCCATTCCTGCGGCACTTCGTAACCTGATGTTGTACGTAAGCGTGAACACACCCTACCCTCGATCACTAGCCTATGCTCACGCAAAGTTGTACTTACTGTAAATATTTGCACGCAAAACACTTATAGGGCAGACATATGAATTAACAAAATGAAAAATAGTAACAAAAAAGAGAACAAAATCCTGACCATACCTCCTTTCTAGGTTTTCTTGGTTTTCCCCGATCATGTGTCTATTTAAATTACCTGTTCATTTACTGAATATACTTGTGTACTTAATTGCTCAAAAAATTATATTTACAATAAATGTATCTTTGGTCCTCTATTTATGCCAGCGAGGCATAGTGACAGACAACAAATGAATGGTCTTCTATTAGATGGCAGGAAGTAAATACAGTAATTAATGGATCCACTTTGACATATTTGTTTGTTGGTGTGCCGTGAGATTTTTCAATTGTAAAATATGTTCCATGCCTCCATAAACGTTGGAAATCACTGCTCTAGTCAGATCGTGGATTCTAATCAGTCAGCTAAAACCAACATTACATGACAGAAATAATGGGTGCTAACTTACTGTCATTAAATTACTTTATTTTTAATTAAATTACTTCACCCACACCGAAACTTTAGAGCATGATTCGACAGAACGGCGGCATGTTTACGTCCAACCGTTCGCGCTACCGCTACCTTGCTAGGCTATATAACATTTTATTGCCTGCTTACGAGCCGTATCATATTAAAAGTACGTGAACATACCTCAAGCAAGCCTTAAACGAACGTCCTCTCCTGTGCTGAGCACCGGTGACCACCAACACACGTTTTCCCCCATTTTGTCCTTATAATACAAAGTCGGCGCGCTACACTCTTGTTGTCGTCGCCACGGGAACGAGTGTATCCGGTCGCATTTGAGTTGACAAAATAAAGCCCAATGATCGTAAAAAAACGGGGTGGGGTGGTATCGGAATACAAGATTTTATTGCAGTAGTCTGACAGTGCAATCGTGAAAGAGCACATTTGTCTTGTAGTCTGATCCGGCCGGGCATTACGTGTTGCCTGTCTCCGACGTGTTGTCTGTCCCACACCGCCGACATGTTTTGAATTTTTTTTATTACATTTTTTAAAATAACTTCATTGGCCGTCAGATATTTACAGTACTACGTCAAAAGACACGCGACAAGGCTAAAAATAAACTAGCTTTTGGATTCAAATATACTGTGCGTGCGGTGACGCGGAGCTGATGTCTTTTGCTGAGCCGATCAATGACGTCATTGATCGGATCGGTGAATTATGACATTCACCGATCAGCATAAAATGCTAAATATCGGCCGATACCGATCAGCCCGATCAAATCGGTGTAGTCTACTCATTTCCGACAGTAATTCACATATTCATGATTCACTATTCACAAATTCATAAATTTGCATTTTTATTCTGTGCAACCAATCCCCAGCTATTTCCTGAAACACTCACCTAATCACATTTTTGTGCACTTTCTGTAATGCAAAAGCCAAAGCCCTGTCGAAATAGGAATTGGTCTCAAGGAAGTATATTGAAACGATACAGCTGAGAGACATGCATCATATGTCGGGGAGGAGCTAAGATTAGCTTGGGTTGTCAGTAAAAGTTACACTTGCACTCCCTTCAAAATTAAATCATATGTAAGCCATTTTTTTAAACAGTAATGTAAGATGGGTTTGATATGATATGAAATTGGATCATAGTTTGTGGTATATTTGAGGTTTAAACTACTTAGTACTGTATACACAATTATAACATTTCAGGGGGCCATTAATTACTCAGTTTATTGCTGTTCGCGACATCACTTGTGCCCTGCGTGTTAGTGGATTACTGTATTTACGACACAAACGTCATAGGTCGAAACAAGTGTTTCTTAATAATAAGCAAACCGAATAACCTACTACTACTGTTATGCTAAAGAAGGCCTTATGTCACAGTTGGGTTCATTGTGATGGAGTGCAGGCAAAAGACAGGTGGACCCAAGCGCAGAGAAGCAGGGAGGGTAGGAATGCATGATATTCTCAAAAAAGGTATTTATTAACAAAAAAAAAGCGAACAAAAGTATTTCGAAGCACGATAAAGTCATGTTAAAAATAAGTCCAAAAAGAGATGTTATGAGACATGGGAGACAGACACCAAAGACGATAGGCAACGGGACACGTGACAATGATTGCAGACTTACCGAATGAAAACCTAACTAAATACAAACCGATTGTCAAGACAACGACGTATACCAGGACAAGACATGACTGGCTGGAGAGAGCTGATTGACTGACATGAGGACCAGGGTTGACAAGACCAGGTAGAGACAAGGACATGATGGGTAGACATGGACAGCACAAACAGGACAATGGAAAGCACCAAACTCTCGAACTAGATAACGTGGAACCAATACTACAATAACACAATGCTATACGTAAAGGAAACAGAAATGATCTGTGCCGCTTGGCAATTGCAAGGCACATATTGGCAAACAATGATTACACCTATGGGTCATTTCGAGTCTTCAGTTAACCTAATGCAGGTTTTGTGAGGTGAATGACTGGATTAGACTGCTGTGCTACGTGAATCCTTAAAACCACCTCATTATCATGATATACTATAGTAATATGAATATTTTTCATCATTGTATTTTTTTTTCATTATTTTGGCTTAGATGGAAATCTCATGTACAGTAAATAACTTGAAAACTGTGTCCTTAAAACTCCAAACGAGCTGGACCGTTTATTTCTGTGCATCTTGATTGTTTTTTTTCTCAGATCCTGCTGACCCTGTTTCATCCAAAGACAACCCCACCAGGGTTCCCTACTCGCCTAAGCACCCGGACAGCAAAGAAACCCACAAGACTAATGAAGTGCTAGAGAAGCCAGGTGAGAAAGTGCTAACTGCGTTGAGAATTTATTGAAACAATTCAGCATTACAAAGGAAGTAATGGAAAGAAAGGACACTAATTAATTAGTCTGCAAATTGAATGTTAGCCATTAAAGTGATAGGCATCTCTGGCCTCTTCACTCTCAAGGACTTTAAAGACATCATTATGCTGGTCCACTCCATGTAATCCATCATTGAAGTGGCGTTTTCAGGGAAACGAACTGATCGTGTGCCATCTTTTTAACCCCCTGCCCCCTCTTCTTGTAACACTAATTTTTGAACAAAATCAAAACGAACATATCCACATGCACGAATGAGACATTTCTTTCCAATTCCTGGAAGAAATCTTTGCTATAACAAAAATTTTTTGGGATATTATCCTGTTATATAAAATTCCCCCTTCATCTTGTATCAACTCTTACCTCAGCACTACGGCAGATAGATCACTTTTAGGCCTCAAGAGACATGGCAACACCTGTTACAAGAAGACCAGAGCACACGTAGCCTTCAGTACTGCATGTAAACCATTTCCATCACTGAGAGGTTCATAAAGAAAGGAAATGTATGTTTTTTTTATTTTCTACCCTATGGGCTGTCAAAATCAAAATGATGCTCTCAGCATCTACGTGCCATTTTCCTCATCGACCCCATCAATAGAATTATGTACTAGCAAGCTTTACAGCACTTTGTTCATTGTTTAAAGGTAACTAGTCTTCATAGGCGGCGGCACGGTGACCGACTGGTTAGAGCGTCAGCCTCACAGTTCTGAGGTGCGGGGTTCAATCCCCATCCCCACCTGTGTGGAGTTTGCATGTTCTCCCCGTGCCTGCGTGGGTTTTCTCCGGGCACTCCGGTTTCCTCCCACATCCCAAAAACATGCATTAATTGGAGACTCTAAATTGCCCGTAGGCATGACTGTGAGTGCGAATGGTTGTTTGTTTCTATGTGCCCTGCGATTGGCTGGCAACCAGTTCAGGGTGTACCCCGCCTCCTGCCCGATGACAGCTGGGATAGGCTCCAGCATGCCTGCGACCCTAGTGAGGAGAAGCGGCTCAGATAATGGATGGATGGATGGATAGTCTTCATAGGCTGGATTGAATTAGACCTTTATGTAAAAGCTTTCAAAATGAATCTAATTACTTTGTCTCTCGTACTCTAGTCAATGTTCTGGACTACATTATGATAAGAAAATAAAAATAATAATTTTTAAAAAAAGAAATGAGGGCTACTCTCCCTGTTTCTTTAACTCATTCACTGCCAGCCTTCCCAGTTAACATGGATATTTGACTTCAAAAGCCGTCAATGGCAGTGAAAGCATGAGCCACATCTGAAGTGCTTTTGGGAATTTTAAAAACAATCAACCAATAAACTATTCACAGTTCATTTTGGTGTAAAAAAAAAAGCTTCACGTCGCTTAATGTCAAAATCTACAATCAATCGTCACCAAAATGTATGTGGACATCTGTACTTATGCCCACTTCAACCTCTGAAAATATCAGAACAATCACCCTTAAATTTTGGACACATTCATTGCATTTACAATAAAGAAAAAGCTTCACGCAGCTTCATGTCCCAAAACTTTCATCAATCATCACCTAAATTGATGTGGAGATCTCTCCTTATGCCTACTTTATCTTCGGAAAATATCAGAACAATGGCCTCAATATTTTGGATTTTATGGATGTTAAGGACTTTACTCTCCATAGGCACTCACTACAGTATACAGAAAAAAAACTTAACGTTACTTAATGAGGAAAGTGCTTCATGGCCATAAAATCCCAAATATTAGGGCTGATCGTTCTGATATTTTCAGAGGTTGAAGTGGGCATAAGTGCAGATGTCCACATACGTTTTGGTGACATTCTTAGTTTTCGGACATTAAGCGACGTGGAGCTTTTTGACGCTTATGTTAAGCTTTATATTTAGACTGTCCCCATTAAAACACAAAGCTTTCGAACATAGTCCTCAGTAACACATATGACAGATGGGGAAAAACTAGCCTATTCTGTCACTTAGACCCCATGTTTCTCTTTCTCCGTCTGCCAGGTGCAGCGTCCAGAGAAAGCGATGCAAACAACACAGGCGGGAAGTCGTCCAATATTATTGGTTCCGGGGTGGCCATCTTTGTCAGCATCGCCTCAGGCAGTGTCATCTTTATCATCATCATCATCATGCTGGTGCTACTGCTGCTCAAGTACCGGCGGCGTCACCGCAAGCACTCGCCACAGCATGCAGCTACATTGTCTCTTAGCACTCTGGCCACGCCTAAGCGCAGCGGCAGCGGTGGGAACAATAATGGCTCTGAGCCCAGCGACATCATCATCCCGCTCAGGACTGCTGACAGTGTCTTTTGCCCCCACTACGAGAAGGTCAGCGGCGATTACGGCCACCCGGTCTACATAGTCCAAGAGATGCCACCGCAGAGCCCTGCCAACATCTACTACAAAGTCTGAAGAGGAACGTTTAAAAACATGAGACATACTGGACCAATCCCAGGGTGGAAAGGGGCAGGTTGATGGTTTCAGATGGCACAGCCTCAATGCCTGCGAACAAACTCCTTCACCCTTTCTCTGTCGTTCTGCCAACTCCTCTCCTGTCATACCTTGTCAGTAATATTTTCATTGTCAACATTAGATTATACCTACTTCCTCTGGTATGTTCACATCGACTGGGATTGGCAGAGGCCTGAGAAATTGCTGCCGCTGCTGCTACTTTCTGGGGCTTTGGGGGAGAGGAGGAAGAACTTTTAGTATCCTTACCCAATGTTTTTCCCTCCTCTGGTTTGTGCACATGTGGCTAGCACGTTAGGGAGCTTGATATGTGAGGTCAAGAGAGTTTACAAAGATGCAAGTGTTCTTTTCTTTGACTGTGATGGGAAGGACAGACGGCCGTACGGATGTGAAAGATTCCTTGTAAGAGAGGGGGGTTATCTGACCTCATCATAGAAACTACTGCTTGGAAAAATATAAAAACGAGCTGGAAAGAGGCAAAGATTTGAGCCCAGAGGAAAGGTAACAGAGAGGCGGTAGGCTGACCATGAACTCACAAAGTGGCTGCCCTTCCTTGATGTTCACAGGCTTGAATGAATATTTGGAGTCCCCGGGTGAACAAGAAAAAGGGGATAGATTCTTGCACCAATCCTCTCTGGGATTAGCTTGACTGACTCACAGATTTGACCCAGACACTCTGTCAGCCACACATACGCCCACCCACGACCACGCACATCCGTCAATGCAAACTGTTTGGGTTTTTGTTGTGGATTACACCATTTGTCCTCATTCTTAGCTATTTTCTCACCAAAACCTCTTTTCATGTTACTTGAAGGTTGTATCCAGTATGTATCCCCATCCTGTGTCAAAATATGTTGCATTTGATCACGTGCGGCTTTCATATCCTGGTGTAGCTGTGTCCACGTAGAAGTTCAGTTCATCCTTTTGGAGCACATAATTTTGTACGTAACATTCAAACACAAGTGGAGTACCAAGTGTGTTCAAGATAGAGGACGGGGAGTGAGGATGGTTGCGTGACCGGTCTGTTAAAAGACATGCCTGGAGAGTGGAGGGCTTTGTAAACCAACAGCAGCAGTTTTAACCCTGTTTTGGTACCTGGACTCTTCATAGCAGTCCAGAGATAGACCGTGATAAGGAGAGAATGAAGAAAAGCTGTATCCTGCTAGTGTTAATAGTAGGGCCCGACTGATTAATTGGCCAACTGATTTAACCAACCGATATTAGCCCTTTTATAATCGGCAGATTTTTTCCAGATATTTTTTTTTTTTTTTTTTTTAACATATTAGCACATTACAAACATAGGACAATAAGAAGATAATGATAAAGATAATTCAAACTAACATTAAAAATTGTTTTTTCTCTCTGTTGCAAAGTTAAACAAATACTAAAGTACATAGTATAGTCCACCCATCCATTTTCCATACTGTTTATCCTCACTGGGGTCTAACTCTGGGCGAGATGCTGGCTACACCCTGTACCGGTCGCTCGCCAATTGCAGTGCACATATAGACAAGCAACACTCGCATTCACACTTTTGGCAAATTTAGTCTTCAATAAACCTACCATGTATGTTTTGGGGATGTGGGAGGAGACCCACGCAGGCACTGGGAGAACATGCAAACCCCACAGAGGCGAGGCCGGATTTGAATCTGTGTCCTCAGAACTGTGAGGCAGATGTGCTAACCATTTCCCACCATGCCACTCGACATAGTATTGTAAAACAGTAAAATGTTCTGCCTGTAATTCATATATTTATTGTTTTAAGCGTTAAGGGACCACAAAAGCCTTTTTAAAAATTCATTATATACATATTTTTTTTAATTGATTAATCGGTTATCGTAATTTTATTCGGTCAAATATTGGAATTGGCATCAGCCTTAAAAAAAAAAAAATCTGTATCAGCCGGGCCTGAGTTAATAGTAAGGACTCACCTCAGCTCCCCAAAACCTGAGCTTTAAGCAGGAAATTGTTTAGGGCAATAGGAAATCCAATTTGTATTCGTGTCGTTTTTTTTTTTTTTTACAACAGGTGAAGAAAGTTCAAGATTACAATGAAAGTTAACATAGCTGCGTGGAACAGCACTAGGTACTGTAATGTTTACCCTAGACATCTGAGGACAAGGCATCTCGGGCCCAAAAAAAAAAAAAAAAAAGTATGGCCAGTGCTCACATATTTCTTTAAAGCAGGGACCTACTCATCCATTGTCACTGGTTCTTCATCTTCATCATCCTAATTTCCATGTCATGTCATGTCTTTCAAATCAAATTTTACAAAGTACAGTCACGAGTGAAAAGTTCGGACTCACTTTCCCGCGCTGCTGATTGAGAAACTGTGTCCAAACACCTTTTGACTGGTTGTGTACATCATAAAAACTCACGTGAACAATATAAGTATGAGATTTCAGTCGTGATAGACATATAGAGCACAGGCGTTTGGCATGGCAAGAACTGATATGAATATATTATGGTATACGTGCACATTATGCAACCTAAATATTTTATCATTTGATATGCTTCAAGTCCTGCAATTTCACGCGATCTCCAGGGGAAGCAGGGCCAGGTGAGGGAATTGAGACCCTTGGCTCTTATAGAGCCAGAGTAGCTTTGTCTCTCCAACTCACTTAGTGTAGCATATACTGTATTTCATCGACACCCAGTGCCCCTAATTTCTTCACACACATCCTTTGTGTCGTCTTTGCATACGTGTGTGTACGTGACGGTTCAAGTTTATATTTCGGCCAATTCACAAATCTTCAGCTTATGATCACATCTGTTTTTTTTTTTGGAGTTTATAGCGCCCCATCTTCTTCATGAATATCATCAAATTTCACCGAAAAGCCAAGCCTAGTATAATGAGGTTTGTGCCTCTAAGAGGCTACAAAATCAGCAAATATGCAATTGTTATTTATTTTTTTAATCAATTCTGATATAAAGAAAAACACCTATGGGAAGTGTTCTTAACCACTGAAAGATATTTCGAATGACATACAACAAAGTATGTTAAACAAGCCTGCTGTTACTTTGATTCCCTGCATATTGTTTCAACAAATTTTTGTTTTGCTGTTGTGCAAATGTTTAGTTGTGAAAAATTGACCAGTTCAAAATGTATGACACCTGCACAGGTATATAAGAAAGGTGAAAAAAAACAACAACCACATAAATAGCAAGCTGTTTAGTTGCTGTGTATCTGCAGCGGAATATGACAATCTTATTAGTTTCTTTGAATCTGGCGTCCTTTTCTTAGCTGTCACTTGAATAACACTCTCCTAACATTGACCAGATTTGGTTTGAATGTGATTAAATGTTACATAGAGAGGCAGTGAGAGTCTTAGCAAGTCGGTGAGGAAAAGCACATCATGTTCCTGTAAAATGCCTTGCTTGTATGCTCAGCCCTTGGTCACTTGACTCAGAAATTTTGCACCACTCTTCTGTAGGTAAGAAACTGTAAATACATTAATGTTTGTATTGTATATGGATCCTGGGTTGTTACAATAGCCTTATTCACCTTTTTAGGAAATTCAATAGAAAAAAGTTCAGAAAAAAAATGGAATACACCGGTAAAACAGAGCATACTACTTTTTGGTAAATAGCTTATGTAAATATTGATGAGAACACAAGAAAACATTTTTATAAACTCTTAAAGTAAAAAGTTTTGTATAAAATTTGATTTTCTTTTTTTTTTTTGCTATGTATTTTAGCTAGCGCTCAATGGAAAGTGTCCTCCCCACTCCCTTCCCTTTTGCACTGTTTCCATATTAAATTGGTTTGAAAAAAACGAGCAAAAATTTGCCAAACTGACTGCTGCATATTTGTGCCATAAGTGTGTACCATAAATATTTATTGAATTAGTTTTTGGTTTTGTTTTTTGGTTCCATTTTTTTTATTTTATTTCAGTCCAGTTTGTCAGTAACACAGTATTATATTTGAATTGCTTTTTCTTTCTTTCATCCTTGGTTTTCTATTGTGCTGTCATGGTTACTGGGTGGCTGTACACCTTTTCTCCTTTCCTGTCAAGAATGAGTTGACAGGTTGTGAAAAACGGTTTTAACGTTCAAAATCTGAAAAAAAAAAAAAATCTAAGTGAGGATATATGACACACATTCCACCAGTCTTACAAAATGCAAACTTTTTCAATAAAAACGTTTTTCCTATGGACATGCTCTCTGATTGTTGATTTATATTATATATTTTTTTTTTCTAATTTGAAACGAGGTCATTGTTGGGTGCCCATCAGAAGCATAGATCTGTGACTGCTTTGGGATGGGAACCACCCAAAAAACATTTTCTAAAGGTTGCAAAATGTTTCTCAACAGGCTTTGAACACCGAACCGCTTGTAAAACGGGGGAATTTGAATTTGCCGTCATTGTGACGTACAAACGACACCCATTATACAAGTACCTGCCCACTTTGTGGTTGGTGCACGTCCACTCATCTCAGGAAAACTGAGTGACAACGCGACTGCGTCTTGTGCAAAGCTTTGTATCACTTGGCAAACTCCGAGGAGTTGAGGAATAAAATAGTTTCATTTTATCTTTGGAGAAATTCCTCAGCATTTTGGAACCAGAATTTTGCTGTTTTCAAGCCCATTTCCTGGAGGATGACTTAATAAACATACAGCGGGGACGGAATGAATTCCGACCCCTTAGATTTTCCACTCTTTGTTATCTTGTAGCCATTTTCTAAAATCATTTCAGTTAATTTTTTCCCCTCATTAATGTACACACAGCACCTTGTATTGACTGAAAAAAACGGAATTTTTTAAATTTTTGCACCCACTGTAAACATTCACACACTGCTGGAAGTGCATTTCCGGGTTTTGTATGTAACAGCATAAATATGTTGTGGTTTAAAACAATACCTAACTATATAGTAATAATTTATACTGTAACTGTGGATTAAATAGCAACGATTACAGTGATTGTCACCAAAATGTGCACGACATGAGGGTGCCAACGACCCGCTGGAGAGGACCAAGGTGCGAGATGTCGCCAAGGACCAATCAGAGCAAGGAAAACATCCTTACTCAAATTACAGATATCAGTGTTCCAATCAGAGGAAAGCTCGTGTTTAGATTACAGACTACAAAAACTACAGCTTTAACATGCAGCGTAGTTTTGCCACTGCCCAAACGTGGCTATTTCAGCCAACTTCTAACTTGACAAAACACCTTGCAGTGAGTTGCAGGTGTTTTTGTTGTTGTTTTGGCTGTGTATATGGCAACATGAGCACTATTTTATGGTCACAAGTAACTGTAAAACATGCATCTTGTTCTGTCTTTATTTCTGTCTGTCTGTCTGTCTCTCTCACTCACACACACACACACACTTTATCAATATATCTGGTCAGCAAACAGCTTCTTCATTCAGTCATTTTAGTGAAGAAAAGCAAATAATGTTTCTCTAAGGCCCTTTGCACGTGTTGCTGTTCCCCCCCCCCCCCGCCCCACACTTAAAAATTGAAATGGTGGCAGGTGTGGGTGGACTCCCATTGAACATGAGTTCGAATGTGATCTGTTACTTCTGAACACAGCCACATGACAGTTATAAGAGAGAATGTATCCTTGTGCAAGCAGATTTATTTTAACTTATTTTATTTAAACTTTATTTAACCAGTTAAAATAGAACATCTCTTTTGCAATGGTGACCTGGCCAAGAAGGCAGAAAGCTAAATGTCAGGTACAAGTCAATGACATCAACTTTATTTCAGTTGTTTATTTTGACCTCCCCTCTCAAAAAGATAAAAAAATAAATCAGTTGAATTGTACAAATGTTATTTCATTTGACGTTCATGGTCTGATTTAAAAATTAAATTTGAAGTTACTCACTAGTTTCTCAGTACTTGAATAGTTTTTTCACTAAGTACTTTCTTACTCTTACTCAAGTAATTATTTGGAGGACTACTTTTGACTTTTACTTGAGTCATATTATTTTAAAGTAACAGTAAATCTTGTTATCAGTCTGTTGTCAGTCTCATAATCTGAAGGTTGCTACATTTAGGAAATACGAATTCTAGATTACGGAGGTTTCATTATTGAACTCCAAACTCACACAAAACACAACAAGGAGTGGAATTTTA
The DNA here is from genome assembly GCF_024500385.1 of Phyllopteryx taeniolatus. NCBI lineage: Eukaryota > Metazoa > Chordata > Actinopteri > Syngnathiformes > Syngnathidae > Phyllopteryx > Phyllopteryx taeniolatus. Next base: position 26,399,499 of record NC_084513.1, on the reverse strand, counting down.
TAGAATATTTAATGAAATCTACGAGGGATCTATAGGGCAACACACAGAGGGGTCTAACTACAAAAAGAAAATAACACTAAGGGTAAATGAAAAGGGAAGCTAGGACATCGTGTGTTGCTGGACTAAAAATGAGTGTGAATAGGTTCCATCGTGTTGAGTGAGTACAAAGTTGGAACTTGTGTGGAGCTAGTATTTCCCCCCAAATTACAAGGCACTAATTTTGCACATTCTGGCAATGACTGAGGTGTCCTACTCACGACCGTAGATCCGTGGGTCTTTGGTGTGGTCTGTCTCCGTCGTCTCGGGAGGCAGGTTTGGTTGAAGAAAAAGGATGCGCAAAAATAAAACAAAAACAGGCGGAAAAAGGAAAAGAGGTTGTCCCATCGGGGTTGCGCTCGTAACTTTCCTGCCGATTGAACTTGTGGCGGGCTCTGCTCTTACTACAACAGTAAATGGCTGAACCTAGCATTTAAAAAATACCCACTGGTGCTCGTGAAGCCACTAGTGACATCCATCATTTCTAAGCAAATAGCCTAAACCCTTGTTTGCTGATGAGGCACAAGCTGAAAATGAAAACATCACCACTATAGCACAGAGCAGGTCTTAGCGGTTTATTAGAAGAAAAAAGAGAAAACAAATTGTGGCTCTCTCACAGCGCTCCATCATCTTCCCACATCTCACTCACGCACACACTTTGATGAGGAATAGGAGCTGTAGGGGAAGACAACTTTCTGATGCTTTTCTTATTTAACTTTTCTGTTTTATCTCGTCTGCTTCTCATGCCTTGTATGTGGAATGATGTTTTGAGGCAACGAAGCATTTCTTGCTTTTTTTTTTAATGGGTGTTTCATTTTGCGGTGGTCGGGAAGTTTACCCCAGATCATATTTGGAAAATTTTTTTTTTTGGTCCCTCTACACTCCCCACACATATCATGTTTATCATGTTGCGGTGTCTTTCTCTACCTTTGGTCATTACTTCCTGAATTAGCTTGTGTTTGTCAAACTCAAATGACTTAGTTCACCATTGAAAATTACACTACTATTACACTACTTATTACTACTGGTTCTGCTGCTCATATTTCCGTGTCAGTTGAAACTTACACCAAGAACCTACAAATTTACCACAAGTTGAGCTCTACTCGGAGCCCCCGTTTTTGATCACTTAGGCAACCTTAGCTTTAAAATAAGGCACATGGGAGGAGGCAAGTTTTTTTTTTTTGTGTGTTTGTTTGAGTTTAGCCAATGCTGTATTGGATGTAGCTGTGTCAAGCCAAATTTTTTATTTGATTTGATTAATTATTCATATATATAATCTCACTGTGGTTTACGGGTTAACCAGTGGCATGCCGGGCATGTTCACTTCACATTAAGCAGCTTTGGTAATGAAAATTGCTCAGTATTTCTTTTTTTCCTGCAAAATAAAAGAGCTTTTTTTCTCCTTCGGCCACATTTGATTGAAATAGGCAAAACTACGAGAAGAACCAAAGATGTGGAGGAGAGTAACGACACTATACAGATCATCCAAAAAATAAAAAATAAATAAAAATCTGCAATGCACTAAATGCGCAATAAGTGAACTGCGATATACTGGGGGATTACTGTATAATGATTTGATTTCTATAATAGCATTTTACTCCATACTGTAAGATGCCGGTATTAAAACTGCATGAACAATTGCATGATAAAAACTAAAATGCTTTTGATGTCATTCGAAATCTCTTACTTAAACCTTATTTATGCGACTCATTGTAATTCCTCTCTATGTCCACCATAAGATTTAATTCTCAGATGTGAACTTTACTCGTTTCTGCTCCCTAAAACTACTGTGCAGCAGTTAGGGAAAATAGTGACAAGAGATAATCTGGCCACTCTTAATTGGAATAGTATTGTAATGTTGTCCGCAGTGCAAGATATATTAAAGTGTGCGCAGTTTGCAAACCAAACCAAAATGTGAGAAACAAGTCTCTTCTCTTTCTTTCTTTTTTTTTTTTTTTTTAACCTGAATCCTAAACTATGTGTCGTATGGCGAGGAACCTGATGTTTAGCGGCGCATGACTACAGCACAAAGGTTTAAGATACACCATTAAAATTTGTGTACGGACAAAAGAGAAATTATTCACGCAGCCCAGTTTCATTAGCACTATTGTAATAGCAGACAGGAAGGGATTTTGCATACATACATATAAATAGTCAAATTAGCTGTTCTGGCTCCAGCTGTGACGCTCACGTCAGATTTGGCGCACTGTGGTGGGCACAGGGGATGGAAGAGTCATGCCAAAAACAATAGCTTTCCTTTCTTTGCTCACACTTTACCATATCATCTGCACTGATCCGTGTGATTGGCTGGAGATGAGGTTTCTTTAACACACACACACACACACTGAAGTAGAATGCAGTCCGAATCGAGCTCAGCAGTCAGATATTCTAATGAGGATACGTGAGGGGAAATGAATCAGAAAGTTGAGGCGTCTTGGATTAAAAAAATAAAAATATAAGAAAGTGATGTTGTTAAATTGGACTCGTGAGCTTATCTGTAGCCTCTCAATAAATGGAACACATTTTCCTTGAAAAAGATATCCCAAAGATGTTAAATATGTGGTTCGCAGGCCAGAATGTGCCCGTCAGGGAGTCCAATTAGGCCCGTGGGTATAGAACGCATGAACTGCAATTTTTCAATAAAATTAATTGTTAATTTTGTCCACTGGAGGGCTCAATGATCACTGGCCACCAGAGGCGTCGCAACAGGGTAGGCAAGACAGGCAATTGCCAAGGGCCCCGGGGGATGGCTGACCTTTGCCCCTTAATCCATCCATCCAGCCATCTTCTTCCGCTGTCAGCAATAGTTCCAAAGCGGTCCCTGACTAGCGCCGCTGGCTGGTGACAGACGGCTGAGATTGGTCAATATGAATGACACGATTCTAAACGGTCTTTGTAATGACACATCGGTCGCCAGAGGACTCTCTTAATGAGGACCACTACTGGCCGGCTTGATTGAAATACATCTGCAGCACAACAAAATGAAGCGAAATTATGGAACAGGGCATGCAAAAAAAAAAAAAAAAAGCAAGAGGATGAAGAAAAGAAAAACGAGATAGTGGTAAGTGTGGATGTTTGTTACATGACAAAAGTAGTGATGCAATTTGTCCCAGTCCCACTGAGCATCACAAAGATTCACTGTACATTATTAGCTAATATTAGGCACTCCGTCACCAGAAGACCCACTAATAAGTTGAGACAAAACAACATACGAAATTAATAACAACCCAAAGATGCATTTGCAGTTGATAAAATTCAGGAAATTAGCGACAGAAAATTTATGAGCTCAAATATTTTCTGTATGCCAGTTACCTCATTGATGTTATTGTCGCATGTTCACGGTCTGAGGAGGTTTAAAATGTGTTCGCAAAGTACGCACAAATTCAAGTACAAACATGAATCGCATAATGAATTTGTGCGTCCAACGTGTACGTGCACAATTTAAGCGGAAATGTGTGGATGCGCACTGTCAGTGACTGAGGCCCATTGTATTAGGGGTTAGGGGTATTTAAGCCACAATTTTCCATTGGCCTCATCTGTATAATAAATTCTAAAATATGTCTGCTGGATGGGGGAGAGGCGGCATGGTGGCCCGACTGGGTAGCGCATCCGCCTCACAGTTTTGAGGACCTGGATTCAAATCTGGCCTTGCATGTGTGGAGTTTCCATGTTGTCCCCATGCCAGCGTGGCTTTTCTCCGGGCGCTGCGGTTTTCTCCCACATCCCGAAAACATGCGTGGTAGGTTGATTAAAGACTCTAAATTGTCCGTCGGTGTGAATGTGAGTGCAAATGATTGTTTGTTTATATAGTACCCTGCGATTGGCTGGGGACCAGTTCAAAGTGTAACCCCGCCTCCCACCCGCAGTTCACTGGGTTATGCTCCAGCATAGCCACGACCCTTGTGAGGAGAAGCGGTGTAAAAAAAATGGATGGATAAGGTCAAATGTCAGCTCATTAAACGCCTCTTCTGATCATAAATGACAGCATAATTAACATATAACAATGTACACTTTCGTTTTCAATTCTGCTTCAGAGCAACAACCCTTTTCTCGTCAGTACTGGGTGTCAAATTGTTTCTTCAGAGGTCTGCATTTCCATCAATAAATTACCTTGCAGTTTTGCGCAGAGGAGGGAAAACATATGTTTCAGTCCGACTATCTATATTCTAATACTTCTTGGCAACATTCTCTGAATGTTTGGAGATGGTGCTGGTCCATTTTTTTTTTCCATGTGCAGGAGTTTAAATCCTGACCTCGATATGAAAGTAGAGACCCACGTACACAACAAGATACCGAACACTGATGAGTTGATTGGCACCTGTTCTGCTCTGTTTTAAAACAGAATCGTGTACCTGTACCCCATCGAGCACTTGACGTTTTCAAACAAATACAACCATATTAGCAAATTGGTTACTAATTATTATATCAAGGAATGCGTTGTGCTTGCGTCATAGGCTTGTCTTGACATATGGGTTCAACTTGATCACTCCTTTTATCGGTTCCAATTATTGCAGAATATTGTTGCATATGATAAGAAACTCCTCAAACAGCCCAATATAGGCCAGTTTAAACAATAATTTAAAAAAATAAAATAAAATCTCTCTGGGAGGTACTGCAATGGCTTGGTTGAAAAAGCGTACACGTATCACTATATGGTAGGCATCAGAGAAGACGTGGCACAGATAAAAGATAGTGGTTTCAAAGCTCATAACTCTTTTGTATTGGTCAAAACTTTGTGTTTGACAGTTAGGTTATGTACAGTGGGTGGGAAGCAAAAGTGCGTCAGTTGTGAACGATCCCGTTGGGAACGCTCCTGTTGTCACTTCAAGGAGCGGGGGTTCGAGTTTGTTTGTATTCCTCTCTCTCTCATTGCCCAACAAATTTTACACACAGTGAAGACAGCGCAGCAACAGGGAACCCCACTTCCAATGAAGTTGGGACGTTGTGTTAAGCATAAATAAAAACAGAATACAATGATTTGCAAATCATTTTTCAACTTCTATTTAATTGAATACACTACCAAAGACAAGATATTTAATGTTCAAACTGCGGCGCAGTTCGGACCAACACGGTCGGGGATAAACTTTGTCTTTGTATGCTGTGAGCAGAGATGGCAAAGATAGACAAATGGAGCTCAGTCTGAATTCTGTAACACTGTGCGTCATACTGAGGCAAAATAATTTTAAATAATTTGCCATTTGCTAAAATCATTTGTTCTTTTTTTGTACACACAGCACCCCATATCGTCAGAAAAAAATGGCTAATTTCTGCTTCAGTTGGTTTCTCTGCAAAAGTAACTGAAATGCCAGAATGAATGGACTGTATGTATTGTAGTACAGTATGTAATTATAATTCAAGGAATGGCATCAATCTACAAACAAATATGAGTATGTTTTTGCATTATTTATACTCCTTCATAAATTCACATACTCGGAATTCAAAATGAAAATGTAACATACTTAAGATAAAAAACAATAAATATAGTACAAATATAATAAAATAATAATAATAATAATGGTGGAACGGTGGGCGACTGGTTCGCACATCTGCCTCACAGTTCTGAAATAAATAAATAAATAAAAATAGAAGGTCCTTTTCTAATTAAAATATACAACCCCAATTCCAATTCAGTTGGGACGCTGTGTTAAACATAAATAAAAACAGAATACAATGATTTTCAAATCATGTTCAACCAATATTTAATTGAATACACTACAAAGACAAGATATTTAATGTTTAAACTGAGCAAATGAGCAAATAATCATGAACTTGGAATTTTATGGCTGCAACACGTTCCAAAAAAGCTGGGACAGGTGGCGAAAAAGACAGAGAAAGTTGAGGAATGCTCATCAAACACCTGTTTGGAACATCCCACAGGTGAACAGGCTAATTGGGAACAGGTGGGTGCCATGATTGGGTAGAAAAGGAGCTTCCCTGAATTGCTCAGTCATTCACAAGCAAAGATGGGGCAAGGTTCACCTCTTTGTGAACAAGTGCATGAGAGAATAGTCGAACAGTTTAAGGACAATGTTCCTCAACGTACAATTGCAATTTAGGGATTTCATCATCTACGGTCCATAATATCATCAAAAGGTTCAGAGAATCTGGAGAAATCACAGCATGTAAGCGGCAAGGCCGAAAACCAACATGCCCGTGACCTTCGATCCCTCAGGCGGCACGGCATCAAAAACCGACATCAATGTGTAAAGGATATCACCACATGGGCTCAGGAACGCTTCAGAAAACCAATGTCAGTAAATACAGTTCGGCGCTACAACTCAACTATGCGAAGCAAAAGCCATTTATCAACAAGACCCAGAAACGCCGCCGGCTTCTCTGGGCCCGAGCTCATCTAAGATGGACTGATGCAAAGTGGAAAAGTGTTCTGTGGTCCGACGAATCCACATTCCAAATTGTTTTTGGAAATTGTGGACGTCGTGTCCTCACGCCCAAAGAGGAAAAGAACCATTTGGACTTCTATGGACGCAAAGTTCAAAAGCCAGCATTGTGGATGGTATGGGGCTGTGTTAGTGCCAATGGCATGGGTAACTTACACATCTGAGAATGCACCATTAACGCTGAAAGGTACATACAGGTTTTGGAGAAACATATGCTGCCATCCAAGCAACGTCTTTTTCATGGACGGCCTTGCTTATTTCAGCAAGACAATGCCAAACCACATTCTGCACGTCTTACAACAGCCTGACTTCGTAGTAAAAGAGTGCGGGTACTAGACTGGCCTGCCTGCAATCCAGACCTGTCTCCCATTGAAAATATGTGGCGCATTATGAAGCGTAAAATAGGACCCCGGACTGTTGAACAGCTGAAGCTGTACATCAAGCAAGAATGGGAAAGAATTCCACCTACAAAGCTTCAACAATTAGTGTCCTCAGTTCCCAAACGTTTATTAAATGTTGTTAAAAGAAAAGGTGATGTAACACAGTGGTAAACATGACACTGTTTAACACAACGTCCCAACTTAATTGGAATTGGGGTTGTATAGGATTATCCTTAGGCGTGGGGTTTGTTAGGAGTGGATTTGTCCCGATAATAGGGTCCGAAACAGATAAGGGTGCGATAATCTTAAATAGTGAGTGCATTCGATATTTACGACCAAAAGTCTTTATGTGTGTGGGGAAAGCCAAGTCATGATGCTTTGAATTGTGACGTGGAACAGGATGTAGGCAATCAAAAAGGAACAATGTAACGACTGTAAATGCCCCGGGGTGCTCTGGTTTCCCTCCCACATCCCAAAAACATGGTAGGTTAATTGAAAACTCTAAATTGCCCGTAGGTGTGAATGTGAGTGTAAATGGTTGTTTGTTTATACTGTATGTGCCGTGTATTGGGTGGCGACCGGTTCATGGTGTACCCCTCCTCTTGCCCAGAGTCAGCTGGGATAGGCGCCGGCATGCCGACGACCCAAGTGAGGATAAGTGGGAGGGAAAATGAATGGATGGATGTTTTACCCAATGTTGTATATTTGTTGAAAAGTCAGTTCCCCAGATGGCAAGAAATGTTTTTTTCAATAACTACTGTACTCTCTTTCCGGTTCAATAGTTAGTTTTCAAATAATGAAATTGGATTTTTCATTTGTTGGACTATGACGTCTTTCTTTCGAAATGGTACAAGGAGTAACAATTTGATTCTGATTCGGAAGTCATTCATTACTGTCGACACCAGTAAAAAATTGGGATTTAGAGGATGAATGCGGGTCCTGTGACCAGTGTGTTCCTGCTCTGCCTGCTCTTGGCTTATGACAAGGCACAAGACAAGATGTTCAGATATACTGTAATTTCTCGTGTGTAATGCACATTCCCCTCCCCCCCCCCCCCAAAAAAAATGGTCAAAAGTCAAGAGTGCGCATTTTACATAGGTATATGGGAAAATGGAAAAAACCTTTCCCATTTTATAAATATATGCCGTCATTTAGAGGTTATGAAAAAGCTGTACACTTTCATTCCAAAATGCCACCGCCCCCTAGAGGTTATGAGTAAGTCTTTCAGTCTCATATGCCACCGCCAACTAGTGGTTATAAAAAAGTTGTAGCCTACAATTTCCTTCCAATATGACAGGGGTAGTATGACTGCATATATGTACAGTTGTGCTCATAAGTTTACATATCCAGGCAGAATTTGTGATTTATTTATTTATTTTTAATATGACTGATAAATAAATGTGTTTCGCCTGGCCCTGTGTGTGGGTGTATGTAAATGTGTGCAGGCAGATGAACCTTAGCGAGGATTTATTGTGAGCACAATGTGACCATATGCATCTTCTTCTGCATACCTCCAGCAACATCTTTATACCTCACCCAAGAGCTGCATATCTAAACATACGAGTATGCATGCCCATGCAAAATAATTATCCAGTGATAAGCAATAGCTTGAGACGTAGGAGTGTGACTTTTTGACTCCATCTGTATCTACAACCCATGTTTATGTATGCTGTAAAGTGTAAAGTGAAGTTTTATATGAGTGATGCTGTGCCACAGGAGTAAGATTATTGTGGTGAAAAGATAAGATGCTCTCGAAACAATAGTCCTTTTTCTGAGGCAAGACCTCTGTCAAAACCTGTAAATTGATCTGCCGCAGCCCCCTGGAGCATGAAAAGCCTTCTGTGTCTCAAACCAAGTGAAACAAAGTAACTCCAGACCTACTAACAAGAGCCAGAACCTATTTTGCTACACAAAGCGGCATAGTTAGTAAAGAAGAGAATTTGGGCCTCTCTTTTGCTGACAGAGTGGCTTCAATCGATTATGAATGGACATTCATAAAAGTTTAACTTTGAGCATCACGAGATGTTTGTGACCTTTTGTGATTTTGTGACTTTTTTTAAATGCAGACTGTAGTCTTGAGCAAAGGAATGGTATTTCAAAATTTGAAATTCACACACCTTGTTATTACGCACGTCGTGTTGAATGTCATTATGTTAAAAAAAGTCTAAATGATTATGAAGATACAGGATTATCCTCTGTTTTCCATCTCTGTCTCCATTATGAAAATGTGGCGCAGACCAAGAGGTTTTGTGTTTTGGAAGAGCAAAGCAAAATTACTAATATAGCACATTTCATACACAAGATAACTCAATGTGCTTTAAATGTTTGAAGAATTTAAATAATAAAGAGAAAAATAAAAGGCATCATAAAAACATTTAAAAAGGGACAAAAAAAATAAAAATACAATCAATGTATGGTGCAGGAAAGATCATTCCGAAGTGGAAATGTTCCAAAAAAAAATTTGAAAAAAGAAGAGCTTTTAACCTGGACTTAAAGACATTGACTGATTTAATTTGTATTGGCAACTTATTGCATTTGCCTGCAGCATAGCAGCTGCTGCTTCACTATGTTTGCTTTGGACTCCTGTGCGTCGTTATCTGTCTGAGTCATCAGATCTCAGAGCCCTACTGGGTTTATACTCCATTAGCATGTCTTTAATGTATTCAAGACCTAAACCATTTCGTGATTTATAGACCAGTAGTAGAACTTTAAAGTCTATTCTTAGGGCCAATTCTACCTCTTCCGCCGTCCCCTTCATCTTAGCCCTTGTATTTGCGCGTGCACGAGAACAAAGGGGTATTCCATTTCTTAGGGGAATGGCTAAGGCGAAGGAGTATATAGTATACTGTGACATTCGCTTTCCATTTACTTTCGTTAAGCTGTAACCTCATCAGAATAAAGAATCAGAGTCAGAAACATCTTTAGTTTGCTAAGTATGTCAAAAAAAAACACACACAAGGAATTCGTCTGCAGTAGTTGGAGCTGCTCTAGTACGACAAGAGACAGTCAATTGACAGAGAATACTTTTGAGACATAAAGACGTTGAGAAATAAAAGGTTGCTATATCTGGTAATGCCGGTACAAATGTTGTTTTTTTTTTGTTTTTTTTTGACAATTGTGCAAAAAGATGCTGAGTCCTCTAGCAATTAGAGTAGTTTGAATGAGTAATATAGCAATAGTTCGGTGCAATGACCATTGTGCAAAGGCGCCGAGACTTCAAGGAATGTACACAGTTTAAAGTGACTAGTAGTGCGATAATCTGGACAATGTAAATTGTGCAAACGTTGCGTCCTCAGTCAGTGTGCAAGTGGTGCAGATGCTATTATGGCATTAGTGGCCAGTATTGGTCAACAACAGATATGCAAATAGTGCAGCGTGGCAAGACTACTACAGTGAGTGTACGAGTATGTATAATTGGCTCGACAGAAATGTGACAACAAACTCAAGACAAAAAATAAAATAAAAAAATGGCAGCATGTTGCAATGGAATAAGTTAGCTGTTTAAGAAGTTCACGGCAAGAGGGAAGAAGCTGTTGAAATGTCTGGTGGTTTTAGTTTGCATTGTTTGGTAGCGCCTACCTGAAGGAACGAGCTGGAAGAGCTGGTGACCAGGATGTGGAGGGTCCAAGAAGATTTTCCACGCTCTTGTCTTAGTTCTGGGAGCGTGCAAGTCCTCAAGGGTGGGTAGGGGGGTACCAACAGTATTTTCAGCAGTTTTGATTATCCGACCGCTGTGTAGAACTGCCTCAACAGCTCCTGTGACAGGCCGTGCTTCCCCAGAAACTGCAGGAAGTACATCCTCTGCTGGGCCTTTTTGAGGACGGAGGTGATGTTGATCGCCCACTTCAGGTCCAGAGAGACTGTAATTCCTAGGAACTTGAAGGTCTCGACGGTTGACACAAGGCAGCTGGACAGCGTGAGGGGCAGCTGTGGTGAAGGACGCCCACGATCATCTCTACAGTCTTGAGCGTGTTCAGCTCCAGGTTGTGTCGGCCTTACCGCAGCTCCATCCGCTCCACTTCCTGTCGATACGCAGACTCGTCACCGTCCTTGATGAGGCTGATGACTGGAAACTGTTATCTGGAAACTTCAGGAGTTTGACAGCCGGGTCCGTTGAGGTGCAGTCGTTCGTGTAGAGAGAGAAGAGTAGTGGAGAAAGGACACAACATTGGGGCGCCCCGGTGCTGGTGGTGCGTGTAGAAGAGGTGGCCTCCCCCAGCCTCACCTGCTGTGTCCTGCCCGTCAGAAAGCTGTAAATCCACTGACAGATGGCAGCCGAGACGCTGAGCTGGAGAACCTTGCAGGAAAGGAGTTCAGGGATGATGGTTTGAACGCAGAGCTGAAGTCCACGAACAGGATCCTCACGTAAGTTCCTGCGCTGTCGAGGTGCTCTAGGATGAAATGCAGTCCCATGTTGACTGCTGTTTGCTCGGTAGGCAAAACATCAGTCATGTAATGCAGTATTTCGTCAGCGTGAAGCCGTTAGCTGTGATTCCCCTGTGAATATCCTCGTCTGACATTGGGTTTACTAAACACACGAGGTCAACATAATAAATAACCAGATGCCTTTCCCTCCAAAGGGACGTGACAAGGCAATGGTCTTCTTCAACAGCACACAACACACACACACACCGAACGACAAGTCCAGTGCCAAAATGACAATATGGACAACAACATGAGTAAAGCAAAAAAAATATATACATGTAGTGTTTATAGCTTTTCAGTTAAAATGTAGATACTGTATTTAAATGTTTTTTTGTGTTCTTAACATTATATCATTTCTATTTCCTAAGTATCTATGATAATATGTTCGATACATTTTTATACATAGTTAAAATGTTTCAATTAAAAAATCTGCAATACCTACGACTACCATATCATAACATGGACATTTTCCCAAATGTCAATAACTGTATGTTCTGTAAATAAATGTGTCTCTTTGATAATTTCATGCTTATGTTTGACCTCAACACTCCAAATTGTGAGATGCCTAAATGAGATTCATTGTTCCTGTGACAGTGACAATAAAGTACTTTATTTTTTGTGCGCGTGTTTACAAATGTTTGGGTTATGTGTTTTGTGATGGCTGTTGTTGGTGTTGTTTGTTGGCCGACATTAGGCCATAAAGTTAGGTTGTCAAAATATGTTCCTAATATAAAAATTGTTTTTAAAGTAGATAAAGATGAAATATAGAAATGTATGCACCCTGTCACATGGTAGCAAACATTTATTATAAAGAATTTTAAAATACCAGTCACCTTTAGAAACTGCAGCCACGTTTAAATAAAAAAAATAAAAAAAAATTAATAATAATAGCAACATTTATTTGACACAAGACGGCATCTTGAAAATGGAAACAAATTGTATATGACACAGCCAGCAGGAAGTAAAGGCCTCTTCATACTACCGTGTTCGCGCGGCCGACAGCGGCCACATTGCATCACGTGAACAACGCATCGGGCCGCGCAGCCCCGATGCAGCCCCTCTACGTCACTTGACACGCACACGGCAAAAATTGTTGCTGCATGGAGAATGCTGCGGAGAGCATCTTGGTCCGTTTTAGTCACATGCTGTGAGGACGTATTCAGCGTTCCCCTTGGTTCTACATACCATCTACGCCGTCGCCTTTTTGATCGATTTTGCAGCATAATTAAACGTATCATCTGGTCATCTAGGTCCATTTGTTCTAGCAGACACTGTTCCACGGTCGCCATTGTTGTTGCTTTGTTCCTTGTTCCGGAAAGGAAAGTAAAAACGGCTGCCGGAAATGGCCAAAAAATGCAGAGGAAACTCCACCCTGTGGTGTCCTAACCAATACCAGCTGTAGCAACACCACCCGATTTGGAGGAGAACTGCAGTACATTTTCAAAACTGCGCGCGTGGGTTGTGCTCGGGTATAAAGGCAAACTGCGTGCGGGATAGTCACAGTGACATCAGCGCGGTCGCCGCCCACGCGAGTATAAAGAAGCCTTAAGGGGTGGTGACATCCCAGCCATCTTCGGGTGTGAGGCGGGGTAGGCCCTGAACTGGTTGCCAGCCAATCCCTCTTCATAATACCCCATAGATTCTATATGGGGTTTAGATCCGGCGAGTTGGCTGGTCAGGCAAGCACAATGATGGCATGGGCATCAAAACAGGTTTTGGTGCTTCTGGCGGTATGGGCAGGGGCCAGGTCCTGCTGGAAGATGAAATCTGCATCTCTATACAGATCCTAAGTAGAAGGAATCATGAAGTCCTCTAAAACATTTTGGTATACTGTTGCGGTGACCTTTGATTTAAGGTAGCAGAGTTTGCCAACACTTGCAGTGGACATTTCTGGATCTCTGCTAGATTCTTGAATCTGTTTGATAATCCACTGAAGCCCACCGTCATCTCTTTTGCTGGTGCATCTTCTTCTGCCACATTTTGTCCTTCCGCGAGACTTTCCATTGCTATGCTTGGACACAGCACTCTGTGAAAAGCCAGCCTGCTGAGCTATGAACTTTTGTGTCTTACCCATCCTATGGAGGGTATCAATGATGGTCTTCTGGCCAGTTGTCAAGTCTGCAGTCTTCCTCATATTGAACCCAACTGAGACAATTGAACCAAACTGAAGCAATTTATTGACATCTAGGGAAACCCTTGCATGTGCTTTGAGTTTACTAGGTAGTTAATGTGTGTATTGTATTGAACACATGAAGAAAGGGAGGTGCAAAAACGCATGGAAAGCCAAGACAGCTCAAATCTATCAATAACCAAACAGCAATCCAGCCCCTTGTCAGTGCAAATGAATATCAGCTGGTTCAGTCCTAATTGATGGCCTACAAAAAGGTCTCATTGCCAAGGTGTGAGTTAAGACACATATCATGATGGGTAAGAGCAAGGAGCTATCTCAAGACCATCGCAAACTAATTGCTGCAAAACATAACGATGGCTTTGGTTACAGGCGCATATCTAAGCTTCTGAACGTTCCAGTGAGCACAGTTGGGGCCATAATACTTGGAAAGCCAATCATACCACCATAAATTGCCTTGATCAGGTGCTCCTCGCAAGATTATGAGAGGGAAGTGCCAAGAAGTTGTTGAAGAGCCAAGGACCACCTGTGGAGAGCTTCAAAAAGATCTGGAATTAGCAGGTACTGTTGTCACAAGGAAAACAGTGAGTAATGGCCTGTATGCACGCTCACCACGCAAGACCCCAATGCTGAAAAAAAAAGCATGTCAAAGCTTGTTTAAAGTTTCCTGAACAACATTTGGACAAGCCAGTTAAATACTGGGAGAATATAGTCTCGTCGGATGAGAGCAAAATTTAACTGTTTGGATGCTATAATGCACACCACGTTTGGAGGAGAAATAGCACTGCACATCACCCTAAAAACCCCTGCGATTGGCTGGCGACCAGTTCAGGGTGTACCCCACCTCTCGCCCAGAGTCAGCTCGGCTAGGCTCCAGCACGCCCGTGACCCTGGTGAGGATAAGCGGTATGGAAAATGGATGGATGGATCACCCTAAAAACACCATACCAACAGTGAAGCTCGGAGGTGGGAAGATGATGGTGTGGGGCTGATTTTCAGAAGACGGTACTGCTCAACCTCACATTATTGAACCAAGGCTGAATTGCCAAATGTACCGAGACATTTCTTGCCAAAAATATGATGAAATTCCGGACATCTACGAAGATGATGAAAATGAAACGAGGGTGGACATTTCAGCAGGATAATGATCCAAAACATACTGCAGGCAAAACAAACATTCAGGCAAACATTCACAGTAACTGAACCCACACTAAAAGCTGAAAAGTTTCTTTTATTCATCCTTTGATGTGTAGCGTATATTGGTTTTGGATAAAATGTAATTAATTTACAGGAGAAAAAAAAGTCGGAAGTGATGCCTACGTGAGTTTACGTTTAACGTTATAATTAAGCTATTTTCGTCTCGAAAGAGGCACCACGTCTCTTTTTAGATGTGTAAAAACCTCAATGTCTCATAATCTGAAGGTTGCTACAGGAATGAAATACGCATCCTCGATTCCAGAGGTCTCTTGTCGTACCCAAACACACAAACGATACAGGAGTGGAATTTTATAGAACATTTAATGAAATCTAACAAGGGAATCTCCAGGAAACAATACAGAGGGGTCTAACTACAGAACAAAGGACAGATTAACATTGGCAAAGGAGGCTGGACTCGGGGGTGTAAGCAGGAATGAGGATGTATGGTGAGCAATGCATAGAGCTGGAATTCCTGTTACCGTTAATTTAAACCAAAATATGCACCAATCTGTACTTAGTAGACCGCATGTTCGACTCCCCGGTGGCTGGTCCGGGTCGAGGAACAGGTGGAGTTGACCGAAAAAGGAAGAGGAAAAGGAGAAAAAGCCAAAGAAAAACGTCAAGTGCAGGACGGCCGCAGCCCTTTCGTGACGGTCTTTGTCACGGCTCGGAGCAAACTTGCGAACATGTCTTCCCGATGGATTTTGTCCGTAAACTGCGCCACACGCACCCAAAAGTGTAGTTTTGGGGTGCTAGCAGGATGCTCCTGCGGTGGGGGACGGTCCGGTGCGTCTCCGCCACCTTGTAGTGAGAGGTGGGGCTCCCTGGCTGGACGCCTGTGGCTTCGGCAAGTTGAGAAATGAGAGCGAGCGAGCAACCCTCGAATAAAGGGGCTTAGACCTTTTATGCATAGGACAGAGAGGGAGTGGCGCCGGGGACCACAAAGGGAGATAGACCGCGCCTCTTAGTATTACTTTTCCATCCTAGGATTATTTTGAAAACCAGTGGGATAAAGTAACATTAATTATTGGATCTGAGATAAAGAAATCGGTTCCCAGCTTTGCATTACCACACACACACACACATACACAAACACACACACCCTGGTTAATCTTTGCAATGAGTGTTTCTTTTTTTTCCCTTTTTTTTGGGGGCCTGTTTGGTCAAGGAGAATGGAGGATCTGTATCCCTTTTATGCCTGAACAGTTTTACTGTGTCACAGTGGACTTTTTAGCTGCCGCTGTGGTTTCTTAGTATTATCATGGATATTTATTGAGAATCAGAGTCGATCAGTCGAACAGAACAAAGTTTCTAGAGGGGAGTGAGAAAAGAAGACAAAAGACAAAGCACTAACTGTAAATTCATGAGTTATTTGTCACAACAAGTGAGTGGCCCCACACACAGCGAAAAAGTCCCAGGGTTGTGTGCTTGCGGACAAATGCAAGTGAATTGACACCGTTTTGCATGCACAATGCCTGACAGAAGTCCCGCGGTGGCTGAGGACCCCACCCAATCAAGAGAGGCAGGATCGGGCCCAGGAGTCCACCCGAGGGCAGCCCAGCGGACAGGACATGTCCCACACCGAGGGACCCAGGGCGGTCCGCCGGCCCCACCGAGGAGCCACGACAACCGGCCACCTGGAGGAGGCCGGAGGGACCAAATCCCACCCCCCCAGCCCAACCTCGAAGCCCAGGGCTGCTAGGCACTGCTGCCTAACAGCCAAATCCCTCCCACCCAAGACCCACCGTCCCCCAGAGATAGGTGTACAGTAGATACGGAAAGTATTCAGACCCCCTTAAATTTTTCACTCTTTGTTATATTGCAGCCATTTTCTAAAATCATTTGTTCTTTTTCCCCTCATTAATGTACACACAGCACCCCATATTGTCAGAAAAAAATGCAATTGTTGAAATTTTAGCAGATTTATTAAAAAAGAGGCGGCACGGTGGCCGACTGGTTAGAGGGTCAGCCTCACAGTTCTGAGGACCCGGGTTCAATCCCCGGCCCCGCCTGTGTGGAGTTTGCATGTTCTCCCCGTGCCTGCGTGGGTTTTCTCCGGGTACTCCGGTTTCCTCCCACATCCCAAAAACATGCATGAATTGGAGACTCTAAATTGCCCGTAGGCATGACTGTGAGTGCGAATGGTTGTTTGTTCCTATGTGCCCTGCGATTGGCTGGCAACCAGTTCAGGGTGTACCCCGCCTCCTGCCCGATGACAGCTGGGATAGGCTCCAGCACGCCCGCGACCCTAGTGAGGAGAAGCGGCTCAGAAAATGGATGGATGGATTATTAAAAAAGAAAAACTGAAGTATCGCACAGCCATAAGTATTCAGACCCTTTGCTGTGACACTCATATATTTAACTCAGGTGCTGTCCATTTCTTCTGATCACCTTCATTGGAGTCCAGCTGTGTTTGATTATACTGATCGAACTTGTTTAGGAAAGCCACACACCTGTCTATAGAAGACCTTACAGCTCACAGTGCATGTCAGAGCAAATGAGAATCGTGAGGTCAAAGGAACTGCCTGAAGAGCTGAAGAGCCTGAAGGCAAAGATCTGGTCAAAGTTAAACAAAACATTTCTGCTGCACTTAAAGTTCCTAAGAGCACAGTGGCCTCCATAATCCTTAAATGGAAGACGTTTGGGACGACCAGAACCCTTCTTAGAGCTGGTCCTCAGGCCAAACTGAGCAATTGGGAGAGAAGAGCCTTGGTGAGAGAGGTAAAGAAGAACCCAAAGATCACTGTGGCTGAGCTCCAGAGTTCTAGAAGTCAACCATCACTGCAGTCCTCCACCAATCGGGCCTTTACGGCAGAGTGGCCCGACGGAAGCCTCTCCTCAGTGCAAGACAAATGAAAGCCCGCATGGAGTTTGCTAAAAAACACCTGAAGAACTCCAAGATGGTGAGAAATAAGATTTTCTGGTCCGATGAGACCAAGATTCTAAGCAGTAAGTGTGGAGAAAACCAGTCAATGCTCATCACCTGTCCTATACAGTCCCAACAGTGAAACATGGTGGTGGTAGCATCATGCTGTGGGGGTGTTTTTCAGCTGCAGGGGCAGGACAACTGTTTGCAATCGAAGGAAAGATGAATGCGGCCAAGTACAGGGATATCCTGGATGAAAACTTTCTCCAGAGTGCTCAGGACCTCAGACTGGGCCGAAGGTTGACCTTCCAACAAGACAATGACCTTAAGCACACAGTTAAAAAAATGAAGGAGTGGCTTCAGAACAACTCCTTGACTGTTCTTGAATGGCCCAGCCAGAGCCCTGAGTTAAACCCAATTGAGCATCTCTGGAGAGACCTGAAAATGGCTGTCCACCAACGTTCACCATCCAACCTGACAGAATTAGAGAATGGCATATTTAAAATAAATGTAAATTAATAATAAATGTATATACGTACACCTACATATTCCCTCTGTCTCAAATGCGATTGTTCAAGCTTTTTATTTCACAATAATAATAATAATACATTAAACTTATATAGCGCTTCTCAAGAAACTCAAATACGCTTTCCACTAATCAGGTGACAATAACAGTAAGGTGAGTGCGCGGGGGCTGGTGTCAGCGATGCTGTCCACTGCGGTGGAATGCCAAAAAAGTCTCGCCGGCCGGCGTCAGGGGACACGGAAGGATGTTCGGTAGCTGAGCTCGTTGCACGCATGTTCACGACTTACAACCGAAGCCGGGTGTTCAAGAGCTTGCTGAGAGAAAGAGAGAGAGAGAGAGAGAGATAGGTAAGTGACAATTTCACTCATTTTGTTTGTTTGTTTAGTCCTTTGGTGAACGTGAACCTCAGGGATGGATCATTAACTGAATGAGGAAGCACTTGAATGATTTTGTGAAAAAGAACTGAACGATTCAGTGAACAAATCTTTTTTTCACGAATCTTTTTAAAGTACGGATTCAAACGATTCAGTTCACTCAAAAGGACTGCCGTGCCCATCACTACACGCAAGATGTTAACTGTTGACGTTTGTTACTGCTGCAAAGTAAGACTCACAAGAGCTGGAAAAGTCCAGCAGATGAGATATCCCTTCAGACTTTCTTTACACGCCACCCCTTTCCCAAACACATGCAGATCAAGATGGCAACCTCCCCTGTTAGAACATCCAGAAATAGCTCACCCTGTGGGCTGTTAGTTCCAGTCCAATGACTGATATTAGCTGGGGACTTTTTTCCTATGCTTTGAACTTCTGAACACCAGTATGGCATCGTTATGACCTAATTGCACAAGTTATACTTAAACGTTATTAGTTCAATTACATTTGTCTTGTGTATAAGTATTTTTTTAAGTGGTGTGCTTTTTAATCATCCTCTTTGATAATATTTACAATTATTGGAATAGTTGCATTCAAATCGATCTACTACCATCCACACCAATGCGATTAAATACAAATTGGCTATAAATGACATGGGCTCCATATCAAAACCAAAAAGCCTACTGTACAAAAAGCAATGTAATCATGGGAATGTTTTTTTCATTATTTGCTGGATGCATACTTGGGCAATAAATTCTGAATGTTATTTCATTACTTTAATGTTATTGTCTGGCTACCTCTCAATCCATTTCAGATGTCTTTGAACAACCCTAAGAGCGCCCTATTTTCATCCCAGTCTTCCACTATTGCACAAACGACAGACTTTACTGTTGAACAAAATGCATTGTATTGTCTACTATAACATTAGTATCTTTAACAATTTTCTATTGTTCCTTCAATACCACAACCCTTTCCCAACAATATCTGGATATGTTTGGCCCTACAGTATATGGAACTTTCATTGTTGCGCGTCCATTATCTTGGATTAGTCATTGACATTGATGGAAATTCCGGACATCAATTGAGAACGGTAAATGTTAAACACTGAAGGACAAGAGATGAAAAGTCATAGAGTATATCCATCAATAATTAGTCCTCAGCCTATTATACAATCAGAACCTCATAAAAATAGTAGAAACAATCATAAAAGATTTCTAGTATCAGAATTTAGTGAACCCTGCTCTTACATTTCAGTTTGTAATCTCCTGCCGCTTAATGGAAGATTAGTTAATGTCATCGCTAATTACCTGTATGTGCTAGTATTTACTGTTTTATATAAAAATGACTGCTGTGAAAAGAGTAATTCATCCATCCATCCATTTTCTGAGCCGCTTCTCCTCACTAGGGTCGCGGACGTGCTGGAGCCTATCCCAGCTATCATCGGGCAGGAGGCGGGGTACACCCTGAACGTCGTCCAGGTAAACAAAAACGAACCGGTTTAACATGTCACGGAGAACGTCATTGATGAAGGCTTGGAAGACTGCAGGGGCGTTAATCTGAATGGTATGACTAAGGACTCGAAATAACCGAGAGGGGTATTGAAAGCGGTCTTCCATTCGTCCTCTCTCGGGTACGGATAAGGTGGTAGGCGTTTCGTAGGTCCAATTTGGTGAATATTTGGGCATCGCAGAGGGGTTCAAATGACTGGTCAATGAGGGGTAGTGATGATTGGTCTTTAATGATGTCATTAAGTCCACGGTAGTCGATACAGGGGCGGAGAATGATGTCTTTCTTTTCAACAAAAACAAAACAAAACGGCCCCCACTGGAGATGAAGAAGTGATGGCACAGTTTGGTGGGTAACAGGGGATATGACTCGGCCATCCAGGCAAAAAAAAGCATGTCAAAGCTCGTTTAAAGTTTGCTGAACAACATTTGGACAAGCCAGTTAAATAGTGGGAGAATATAATCTGGTCAAATGAGAGTAAAATTCAACTGTTTGGATACCATAATGCACACCATGTTTGGAGGAGAAATGGCACTGCACATCACCCAAAAAACACCATACCAAAAGTGAAGTTCAGAGGTGGGAACATGATGGTGTTTTGCTTTTCAGCAAATGGTACTGATAAACTTCACATTATTGAAGGAAGGTTGATTGGGCAAATATACCGAGACATTCTTGACAAAAATCTGCTGCCATCTACGAGGATGATGAAAACGAAACCAGGGTGGACAGTTCAGCAGGATAATAATCCAAAACATACTGCCAAGGAAACTCTCAATTGGTATTAAGGGGGAGAAAAAGAAATCAATCCAATCACCTGACTTGAATCCAATTGGAAATCTATGGAAACAACTGAAACTCAAGGTCCATAAAAGAAACCCATGGAACCGTCAAGATTTGAAGATTCGTTTGTGTGGAGGAATGGACCAAAATCACACCAGAGCAATCCATGCAACTAGTTTCTCCATACAGGAGGCATCTTGAAGCTGTTATTGCAAACAAAGGCTTTTGTACAAGGTATTAAATAAATACCCGTTGGCACGTTCAATACGTTTTCCCTGTGTCATTTCACATTATTCCACACAACTTAATTTCTTATCTTATTTGTTCTACTTTCTTTGTATGTATGGATTATTTGCATTTTACCCAACATCTGGTGCAATTTTCATGTCAATAGCACCTTTGGAAATATATTGAATGAGAAAAATGGTGACGTGTTAAATACTTATTGAGTGTACAGAGTGTATTCCTTTTTCTTAAAAAAAAAGCGCAATTGTTGCCTACATTCAAAGTCTGGATTTTTTTTTAGGACATTCATGAGTGAAAATACTGAGGTTCGATGAATTTGTGTAGTTGCTTGTTAAAACCATGGCTTTGCAGAGGGCAGCCGCATGGGTGATTCATTTCCACCTACGCAAAACAAGTTTTGTTAGCTGTTTGTTGCATTGATTGCATCGCTCACCTTTGAAAAATAGTTTTGGCGGAGGTTTTAGTATGCTCTGTGGCGTCATGTGACCGCAGACTTTAATAGGCACGGCTGGCTGTCAACACCTGCCATCACGGCAACATGTTCGTACCATTTTATCAGGCTTGGACCCTTAATGAAAGAGTTTTGGGCGAGGACATTACACAGGTGTTTGCATACAGTAGAGTACAGTACATATTACACGCTTTTTGTACGGTCAGGGGTGCACGGCTTGCGAACTTTGACATGCACGGCTGGTGATTGGGATGTGTTTTTACCATTTTAATTAATGACCGCGTAATAAATTTGACATTTCAACAATTAATTATTTCCTCATTGCTTCAAAACATATTGCTATTATTGAAAATGACTGCCAGTTACATTTTCTTGAGCAAAAAATACATAAAGAGAACTTGTTACTGAAATATAGGCTGTCTAGACGCCATAGGTCCATTTTTTCAAGTGCAGATTTAGAGCTGTTTTAAACACAGTGATATTATTTAAATTTGAGTGTCGTTTACAATGGAAGTGTCAAAAGGCTCATACAGCAAATACGTAAACAACACAATAACATATTTTTAGCAGTAAATGTCAATTATCAATAACGACACAAAGGCAGATGTACACATTTCTGATTAGTCACACTTGAGACAATGCAATCAGTTCTGCATGCAGAAAAACTGAAATCAGTAAATATTAATATTGAACTCATAATGTTACTGGGAAAACTCAATCGCTAGTGTAGATGCACGAATGGGTCAAGTTCAGAATGTGTAGTGTGTGTAGCAAATGGCGCATGGTAGCTGGACAGAACCTTTTTTGCTCCAGGGCAGCCTTCTACCACCCACTGTCCTGATCTCTCATTTGAACTTTGACTTCAGGTACCCGCTCCACACAAAGCAACAACTGCTTAGAGTGAAAATTGCGGGAAATATAGAAAAAGTGAGACTGGGATAAAAAAATTAAATGGTTGGTGAGGAATTAAGGTCGAGGAGAGAGATGTAGTGTGACATGTTATCTAACACATTTTTAAAGCAATTAACTGATGATACAAACTGTGTTGTGTGTGTGCTTCTTACTTGGTAGGAATACTTTTATTAAGCTTTCTCATTTATTGTAAAAAAATATATCCATCCATCCATTTTGTGAGCCGCTTATCCTCACAAGGGTCGCGGGAGTGCTGGAGCCTATCCGAGCTATCTTCGGGCAAGAGGCGGGGTATACCCTGAACTGGTTGCCAGCCAATCGCAGCCAATCACACATAAACAACCATTCACACTCACACCTAAGGGCAATTTAGAGTCTTCAATTAACCTACCAAAACCCACGCAGTCACGGGGAGAACATGCAAACTCCACGCAGGCGGGGCCGGGGATTGAACCCTGGTCCTCAGAACTGTGAGGCAGATGCTCTAACCTGTTTACAACTGTGCCGTTTAAAAAAAAAGAAAAAGAAAAAATATATATATTTACCGTATTTTCACGACCATGGTGCACTTAAAAGTCTTAAATTTTCTACAAAATGGACGGGTTGCCTTATAATGCGGCGCACCTTATGTGTGCACCGAGTTCCAAAATCTGTAAATCTTGTTGTGTGACTTTAATGAGCGCTCCGCTTGACTGACTGGGAGCATTTCCTGCCGACACGCTGCTTATATAGAGGAAAGGCGGACGTGACTGAGGACAAAAGAGACCAAAGAGAAGGTTGATGGATGTCGTGAGGGAAGACATGAGGGCAGTTGGCGTTCGAGAGGAGAATGCAGGAAAGGGAAAAGGATGACGCGCTGTGGCGACCCCTAAAGGGACAAGCCGAAAAGAAGAAGAAGACGAGAAAACGGGTAGGGGGAAGTGCAGGCGAGTGGTGTGAAAGTGACTGGGTATCTGGGTAGTGGTCAAAAAGAAGAGAACAGTAGGAGAGGACAAGAAGAAAGGAAGTGTCTGCTGACGTCTTGCGGTGAGCCCACAGACAGACATTGAGATGAAAGAGTGGCATCTGCCGAGAGGCAAGACATCGTAAATGCCACGGTGTTGTACCCTCCACAGCTTTGGCATTCTGCACTCAAAGGAAACTCAGAAACGCAATTTCCAAGGAGACTGTTGGTATTTGGAGATTGTTAGCATTCTTCCATCCGTTTTCTATATTGCTTGTGCTAATTCGGGTCAGGGAAATTTAGTCTTCAATTAACCTGTCGTGCCTGTTTTTGGAAGACAGGATGTCGCTGAAATATGTATATAATTTCTCTAAATTTTAAATTATTCTATTGAGTCAAGAATTGCACAAACAAAAGGTGAGTCTATTTGTTGTGAAGGATTGTTTATGGCAAAAAGTGAAATGTATTTTTTTAACTGGGAAATACTACACTGAATTTAGATTTACGTGAGAACATTTATCTGCATGTCCCTTTGTAACCATCTGGGGGGTTTTGTCAATAGAACAATAACAACTTCCTACAAACAACAGATTATCGATTTTATATATGGTTATGGTTATTGCATCAGGCCAGTAAACAGTTGCAACCACAAAATGTATTTCATCTGCAGTAAGATTTTAACTTAGGCATGAACATGTGCCACTGATGGTGTAGTGCAGGGGTTAGGAACCTATGGCTCACGAGCCACATGTTGCTCTTTTGAGGACTGCCTCTGGCTTGCAGGTAAATCCTAGCTTACAATTATTAACATGACAAATAATGAATAATTCTGCTGACATTTTAAAGTAAAACTTTACAGATATCACACTGTTAAAAATAGACATTGCCACGAATTTTAATCCATCCATTTTCTACCACAATGTGGGTGGCTGGAGCCAATGCCAGCTGTCCTTCCATGTGCAGAAGGGTCAGTCTCTATTTTTATTGGATAATGCGGTAGCCTACCCGGGTTGTTGTGAGGTCAAGAAGAAAACCTTCCTTTTAATCAAATATTCAGCTAACCTTTGACAGAAGATGGGGAAAAGAAAGATGAGAAGCACCGTATATTTCAGCACAAATGGACAGAGGAGTTTGCCATTGTGGTGAGAGCAGGTTCTGCAGTGTGTCGAATATGCAATGATAAAATTTCATTGACGAAACGGTCAATTTAGCAATAGTGAAGAACGGAAAGCCATTTACAGATGATGAGTATGCTAAAGCAGTCACGTTTGGTGTGGCCAATGAATTTTTGATAACTTTTCGGATAAAGATAAGATCAAACGAATAAAAGACGTGCCTCTGTCGGCAAGAACGGTTCACAATTGTACCATCATGATGGCAAATCAAGTGGAGGAAACACAAGGACATAAATGCAGAACCATACTTTTCCCTTGCTTTGGATGAGTCGACAGACATAAGCCATTTATCTCAGTTCAGCGTGATTGCAAGGTATGCTGCTGGTGACAAACTGCGTGAGGAAAATCTCTGTTTTGCCAATTAAAAGTCTTTTATTGAGTTTACCAAGGAAAAAAATCTACCGATCGATAAACTTATATATGTCATATACCACACGTTGCAGCTTGTGAGTATTGTCATATCGACCATGTTTAACTCGACGTATGCATTTGAACAGTCGTTCTCACATCGAATAAACATCAAGACCAACTGACTATCACGTTTAACGGATGGAAGCCTCACCGGCTGCATGAAGCTTAACCTCACCCTGTATCAAGCAGATTACAATGCCTTCAGCAAAAGCATGGAGCACCAGAAGTCGCATTAATGGAAAGAAATATTTGAGTTATTATTGTTTAGCTTCAGTTTAACAACGTTATTAAAAACACTAAATTCAGAAACGTATTATATTGTAAAACTGTCAGTGACAGGCAGTGAATGTGAGAGGGAGTGTCTCGATATCTTCCCTGTGACTGACTGGTGATCAGTCCAGGGTGTAGTCCCCCTTTTGCCCCCTTTTAAAGTCAGCTGGGATGGGCCCCATCTCCCAGTGATCTTGAACAGGATAAGCAGTATAGAGAATTGATGGATGGATAGACGGATGGATGGAGGTATGCACATTGCAGCCCCAATACCCAGGTATATCCGTTAACAGTGGTCGGCAACTCCGTGGCATAAAGACTGGCATGCGGTGTTAAGCCGCCACCGACTTTTCCATTCATTGGGTAATAGTGAAGGCTTTATGGCCTGGGTGGAACGACTTAACCATTCATTGTATGGCTTTAGGAACTGGGGGGGTGCTGAGGGGGAGGAAACATGGAATGCCGTGTCCCGCGCAGCGTAGCAAGTGCAGGGAGGCTGACACAACGTGAAAGTATATTCTGTTCGGCATTGCGGTGGTGTGAGAAAGCGCAGAGGACGGCAGAGGGGCTGGCTGAATGATTCCTGAGTGCTATTTTGGCAGATTTTGCCAAACACTATATTGTGGGCATCCGCGGTCGTAGCCACCCCGTCACCGGCCCACAATCGGAGGCGATGGAACCAGCGCCTTCCCCCCGTCGACAACTGGTTTTCAGGCTGGAAAAACCTCAATCATCACCCCACCCCCCTTGTCGATGATTGGTTCAGTGCTAAAGTTGATAATGGCACAGACAATTAGAAGACAATTTCAAACTGGCACTCCATGTCACAAATATTGCCGACCCCCTATACAGTACACGAGTGTTTTATTGTTTGGTGTAGATGGTATCTGGGATTTCGTCCTCCAATTAATGCTATATCCAGATGGGTACACCACCCTTCGGTTGGGTTTGGCTCCAGCCCCATGCTACCCTGCATCAGGCAAGTAGAGACAATGGGATTTGTTATGACAGTGTTAAATTGAAATGAAAAATTATGTACAGTTTTTAAAATTATGAGCAAATATAATTCTGAAAGGTTTGGTATGGATTTGTATTTAGTTTTAGATTCAGGTGGAATCAGCTTCTTCAGACCAGCTGATCGTCAATGATGTAGCCAAGATGTGTTGCCAAGAAATGTTGCCTTGGAAAGATGAACCGTCTTCTCCAGGAGTCTCTGCAGTACCTCTTGCACGTGCTGCTCATGATTGGAAGAAGACAGCGAAAAAAAATCAAAAAATGAGAATGTCATTCACGTAAACGCGCGCTAATTTGTTGATCATGTCCCGGTGAACTTCATGCCAGGGGTGTTGAGTCAAACCAAAACGCATGAATGTATTCGTCATGACCTAATTGACAGGTCTATTGACAGCTGTCTTAGACCTGGGGATGGGTACCGAAATCAGTACTTTTTTTGGGTACCGACCGGTACTACCAACTACCGATGAGGGGGTGGGGGGGGATGCATTTAAAGTACGGACATGTAAATTTAATATTGATTAATTGCCTACAGAGAGCGAGACATAGGTTTCCATGTGTAATGTATTAATGCAGACACAGGATTAATAACAGATTGCAATTCAAACAAAACCGTTTACACTTTTAATGTACAGACTGGCCAGTTAATAAAATTTTATTCGTGATTTCAATTTTGGCTTCTCACAACTGCTGTAACATTAAGATTCCTTAAGCTTTTTCTTTATCGTGAGTCTCCCTAAGGTCTCTGCTTAAATCGATGTTGTTCGATTTCACCGCGACTCCTTGGGAACACAGTTAGTCTCCAGGAGACTCCAGGAGACGTCACAGAGACTTCCCCAGAATCAGCGGAGACTCGAGTTGCCATCAGGTCGCCAACTAGTCTCCAGGCCAGTGAGATAAGGAGCTATCTATCTAGGGATCGGGCAGTGGGAGTGGAAAAGGTGGACAATTCCCATGGCGCACTTGAACATAGCATGGCAGCAGGGCTGCACAAGAGCGTAATGATGTCATGACCAACAAACAAGCACGAAGCATCTAAAGTGCTCAAAAGTATGTTGGAAAAGTGGTATATGAATATATGTGGTATATGAAGTGCAAGAGCCAGGGTGTAAAACTGGTCGCCAGCCAATTGCTGGGCACATATAAACAACCATTCGCACTCACATACCCACCTACGGGTAATTGAGAGTCTTCAATTAACCTAGCATGCATGTTTCTGGGAT
This sequence comes from Phyllopteryx taeniolatus, assembly GCF_024500385.1. Lineage (NCBI taxonomy): Eukaryota > Metazoa > Chordata > Actinopteri > Syngnathiformes > Syngnathidae > Phyllopteryx > Phyllopteryx taeniolatus. The sequence goes on along the minus strand of NC_084513.1, from coordinate 26,372,238 downwards.
GTGAGAGGAAACCGGAGTGCCCGGAGAAAACCCACGCAGGCACTGAGCGAACATGCAAACTCCACACGCCTTATTAGTAAATGAGACCTATTATTTTTAATACTTTTCTTCCCGTTGCGTACATGAAACATTTCATTAACTTTCTTAAATGGCACAAAGTCACCAGTTCGTCCATGGATGGTGACCAGTGAAGGACTAACCAATGCCTACGCGGCCAGTAGATTCAGAATCAGAATCAGAATCATCTTTATTTGCCAAGTATGTCAAAAACACACAAGGAATTTGTCTCCGGTAGTTGGAACCACTCTTGTACGACAACAGACAGTCAATTGACAGAGAATACTTTTGAGACATAAAGACATAAAAAAAATATATAATAATAAAAGGTTTGAGGAGGAAGCGGAAGCAGGAGCTTGCTTTATGCTAACTCCACGGACACATCGAAGCACCTATCCAGGCCCAACACCACCCACGTTCACACACGCTGTGACACACATTAACTATAACTGGTTGCCATGGGGACTGGTCATAGCTGCAGATTGTGCCAATAGGGTGGCAATGGCAGAGACCTGACTGTTATCATTTATCAATACTCCAACCTCCTTGATGCAGCACTCGTGTAAATTTTAATTAAAACATAATTTATTCTTCATTAGTTGGCTAATTTACTGTTGATGACATTTATGAAGTGAAAAACATACGATTTGTGTTCCAATAAGCAACATGAGGCAGAGGACAAGAAGCTGCCAAAACAGTCTGCAGTCTTGAATTTGGAAAAGGGGGTACAGTAATTAGTTAAAAAAAAAAAGTGTGCACAAAGGGGCTAAGGATAAAATAGGAAATACATCTTTCTACATATGAAACAAACTGGTTGATTTTATTGGATTAAAAAGGATATTGTAATGTTAATTTACAAGCCACAACATCCATCCTTTTCATGTATTTCTCTCTCTTGCCTGTTTGTGTATACCTTACTGTCTTCATGGAGCACATCCACTGCAGTCCACAACCTAAATGGATTTTACAGATACCGCTAAGCAGCAAAAAAAGAGAATGAAACAAAAAAAAGAGACACCAAAGGAATAATAATGTATGCCTGGGAAAACGAGCACTGTAATTTCAATTCATTTTCAGCCTGGGCCCCTGGGGTACTGAATGCGTTTGATCCCAAAGGCAAGTTGAGTGGGGAGAAAGAGGGTTGCAGGCATATGTATGCAGAGGAGAAGAGAGAGAGGGGAGCCAGGGAGTTGCAGAGAAGCAGAAAGCCATTTAATATTCCAGACCATAGGTTGAGATGAGAGACTGCTCTCATACCTTTAGCTTCATGAGCATAATGAGATTTTTATTTTCCTGAGTGCAGTCTGTGTGCTTGTGTGTGTTCGCTTTCTGATCACTTACGTGTGCGTGTGTGGTTGACTGCGGAAAAAAAAAAAATTCCCATGGGTTTATACACTTCAATTATATTATCACATCAGGGACTATGTATGTATTTATGAGACAATGATTCACATGCCAATAAGGGAGTCAGGCTCATGACTCTGAATGCCTCTTTAACACCTCAGATAAGGTTCACTGATCACCACTGACTTAAGTCCGACAGTAAATACACATCTCATTAGCACACACACACACACACACACACACACACACACACACACACACAAAACGTATTACTTGCAGTACCCTCCCATTGGGTGTTTTCCCAATCTAACTCATAGACTCCTTGGGGTGATAAATTATCAGCTGAAGAGTGCAGGAAAAATCTCCCTAACGTTCAGTACTCATAAAAGGTATGAACGTGTTGCGTCACTCCAAAAAAGTCCCCACTCTTTCTGTCAATAAGGGGGAAGCAGACCGTCACACATATGTGCATGTCCTTTATCAGAGCCCTTTGTCCAAAATAATGAAACTCAAAACTGGAATCCTATTCCTGTGTTGTTCATTCGTTGCAGTGTATTTTGGTTCATTGGGGTCGTAAAGTTAACAGATCAATGCAAATGCTTAATATACTACAAATAATGTGCAGGCTATTTTTATTTCGTAATGGGATATGACCAATCCGCTATATGCGGAGCATGACATGACCAAATCCAGAAAACAGGTTCACGGACTTCCTCTGCATGCTGTGTTAATGAGCATGACTACGGGTTTGATAACATAACAGTTTGAAGCCGAACTTTGTTTTTTTAATGGCTGGTGTCTTCGGACCAATTAAATACATGTATATCATTTATGTACACAAATATGGTCATATACCTACACACAAAAGAAGTCTAAACATCGGATATTGTCATCCTTGGTGGCTCTGTGGGTACACTTTGTGTTAAAGAAAAAAAGTACACGTTTAAAGTTCCTATGACTAAGTTGTACCACTCCGCCAGGTGGAAGTGCTTAAGGCCTCTCTACGGCCTCTTTATACTCCCGCGCTCGCGCGGCCGACAACGCCCGCATTGCATCATGTGACCGATATGAGGGGCCGTTAGGGACATTATTCAGGATTAGCTCTCATACTTACTATTCCAATGCTTTCACACACACACAAACTACTGAAAGGCTCTCATAAGGACTACTCAAACACTCTAATATGCATGAGTCTTACTCTCATTAACACTACTCAAATGCTCTCATTGACACTAGTCAAATGCTCTCATTTACATTACTCAAATGCTCTCACACACACACAAACTACTGAAAGGCTCTCATAAGGACTACTCAAACACTCTAATATGCACGAGTCTTACTCTCATTAACACTACTCAAATGCTCTCATTAACACTACTCAAATGCTCTCATTGACACTAGTCAAATGCTCTCATTTACATTACTCAAATGCTCTCACACACACATGCGTCTTGCTCTCATCAACACAACTCAAATGCGTTCACGCGAGCGCGTCAATCACATTCTCGCACTCATCACTGGCATTCACGAGTTCATGTCAATCATGCTCACACATGAATAGTGTAAATCTTTTATTCGGTAGTTCAATTAAAAAAAGTGTAATTATAGAGATGAACTGCACACTGCACACACTCAGAGTAAAGTATTTCATATTTAAAATATTATTTTGATGATTGTAGCACATAGCAAATAAAAAAAAAAATCCCCATATTGAGAAACTGAGGGCACGGTGGACGACTGGTTAGAGCGTCTGCCTCACAGTTCTGAGGACCGGGGTTCAATCCCCGGCCCCGCCTGTGTGGAGTTTGCATGTTCTTCCCGTGCCTGCGTGGGTTTTCTCCAGGTACTACGGTTTCCGATTGTTGAGTTTGCGAATGGCTGGCAACCAGTTCAGGGTGTACCCCGCCTCCTGCCCAAAGATAGCTGGGATAGGCTCCAGCACTCCCGCGAGCCTTGTGAGGATAAGCGGCTCAGAAAATGGATAGATGGATGGATGAGAAACTAAAATATAGCGTCAAACGAAATAGTCAATTAATTCAAGAAATAAAGTGATTTTTAATGTAGAAATTAGGCTGGAATTTGCAATCTGAAAAGTACTTCAGTGTTTAATCACCCTATGAGTACTGAAAAAAACTTTTTAACTATATTCTAATTTATTGAGGTGTACCTATATTTAAAAAAGTCATGAAATTTTTGCGACTGTCAGATGGGCGCGCATGGAGTCACAGATCAACAGGGATGGTGACACGTGGAAAAAAGCATCCCGTTTCTTTACGTACACCTCAATCAGCCACTCTCTCATTTTCTCCTCGTCCATCCAGCCCTTTTGATTGGCCTTAACGATGACTTCGGCTGGAAACTTTTCTTTAGGCAGCATCTTCCTCTTAAAAATCACCATAGGTGGCAGTATCTGCTATTACCATGGCAACCAAGCACAACAGTAAAAGCCGACTTCTCGTGCCCGTTGTGCGTATCGCTACCGTGGTGGTCCCCTTCTTCTCTACAGTGTGGCTCACTGGGATGTCGAAAGTGCGCGGCACCTCGTCCATGTTGGTGATGTGGTTGGGCTGGATGTGTTTGTTGCTGCGCCATGGTAGTCCTTGCCCGGATGGCTAGATGGCGGCGTTTCATAAAACGAAAGCACCAAGACGGACCTCCTTGAAAATGTTCGATTTCATTTATTCTGCAAGCGTTATTGCCCTCAGTCGAATGGTGACCGTAGAGACGCTTCTCCCAGCTGTTCTTTGCTCATTAATCCATTGGTCGAGTTGGTCTTCCAACTCGGGCCACCTCGCCTTGTTTTCGCGGGAACTCGGCTTCGTCTTCTTGACTTGGCGAAGCTCGTTTTCCTGCTTACGCCACTTGCGAACCATGGATTCGTTGATCTTGAATTCTCTCGCGGCTGCTCGATTCCCATGTTCCTCTGCGTAACTGAAAAGTTTAAACTGTGCTTCGTAAGCGTGTCTCTTCGAAGGTGCCATTTTCGGGGGTCCTTAGCCAAACCGATGTTGTTTTGCACAATGCACATACCGGCGCTATATACCTACTGTGGGCGTGCCTTTAGCGTCCTCCTTCACGCGCACCCTTCCCTCTTTACGTCCGCATGCTGTCCTTAGCCACGTCCGCTTTTCCTCTGTATAAGCAGCATGTCGGCAGGAAATGCTCCCAGTCAGTCAAGTGAAAGTCACAGAACAACATTTTCAGATTTTGGAACTCGGTGCACACACAAGGCGCGCCGCATTGTAAGGCGCCCCGTCCATTTTGGAGAAAATTTAACACTGCGCATTATGGTCGTGAAAATATGGTAGTGTAAATGAGAGCATTTGACTAGTGTAAATGAGAGCATTTGACTAGTGTTAATGAGAGCAAGACTCGTGTGTATGAGAGTGTTTGAGTAGTCCTTATGAGAGTCTTTCAGTAGTTTGTGTGTGTGAAAGCATTTGAATAGTAAGTGTGAAAGCTAATTCTGAATAATGTCCCTAATGGCCCCTCATAGACCGACGCGTTGGGCCGCGTTGGAGACATTGGAGTTTCTTCATTACATCGCCAATAATATACGTTTTATCACACATGTACTGCACTTACTGACGTTTAACAGACTGTCTAATATATTTGATGAAAGTGTGTGACATTTTGTCTTTCTTATCGACCAGAAAACCCACTAAACGTACACAGTCGAGTCTGGTATGTACGGTGCCAATACCAGCCTGTGGCAGTGTTGAGTTGAGCGTCATCGAGCTCCAGACTACGTCACGTGACAGTCACGTGACGTAGTCAGTGCCTCAACAATCATGAACCTCACTGCACGTCACTGACACACGCACACACACACTCACACACACACACACACACACACGCACACACACACGCACACAAACACACAACCGACAAACGCTTCTCTAATACAGATGCTTGTGTTTTTTAATAGTGAATCTTATGTTCTGTATTTTAAATACACATTGTATTGTTTATTTTCCTCTCAGCTCTCCTTTTTTTTCTCAAAGGTGGTGTAACTAGTTTGTGATTTTGGTTGTGTCTTTAATTTACCGCGAGACATTGAATAATTACACCCTGCATGCATTACCCATGCATGTGGTGTTTCTAATCCCTTGGATTTATGTGAAGTAAACCATTGCCTCATTGCTGACTCTAGCACCTCACCCCAGCCATGTTGAATCCTCAATTTGGATGACCCCTTAGCCCCCACCCACAACTGCATTGTATGTCCTCAGTCACCACCCACATTGATGTCATGTGTACAAGTTGATTATATTCTGAAAGAAAAGCTGAATGCATAAAAGAAGATGCGGATTTAAACATTTTAAATACTTTTCCTAGTATTCTAGGATCGATTGAGCAATCCCTTTGTTTACAATACCTATGTATTTTACACTTAGTTTCACACTCGATCCCACCACACTCAGCCCTGGTCCTGTACACCTCATCTACTCCAATGTGACATTTTCTACCTTCATAAATACTTTATCTCTTTCACCACAAGACCCCGAGTTTCTATTTTTTTTCTCATCTTTGCAACGATGCAGTGTTTGCCACCAAATTAGCTTTAACGGGATTCAGCTGTGTCACCACAAGCAGATGCTCAGCACCTGTTTGTGTTTACCAACAGCTCATCGGTATTAGTTCTGTCCCTATATATGATCATCTGAGTACAAAGGGACACTTTGCTCATTTGATCTTATATATTTAAACCAGAAATGCATCTATGCAAAGTTTGAACTGCAGCATCAAGCAACTGGAATGGCAGTTTAATTAAATAATTTGCCTGTGGCCAATAGTTTGATTTTCAAATGTGTTTCCTCAATTTTTCTTGAAAATTATTCATTCACATTTCTGCCCCCATACAATGAACAAGACTGATAAAATTCTAATAAACATGATTTTGAAAGATAAACCCATTTTATTTTATTGTCTCGTGGGGGGAAAAAACAAATGGAACTATAATGTTTAGCCTCTGACCCATAGTCATAAGTTATTTTCTGGGTTCCTAGAATTTGAAATACTTATCCTGCATTTCTTGTCTCCAGCTTGCCTGCTGTCCTCATTCCATGCTTTGGAATCTTGTTTCCTCTCTGCTTGAACTCTACAGCGTGCCTGTAGCTACTAGGAACCGTTTCCCTTCAGCCACAGCAATTCCAACTACATTTGTATACAATCAATATCTCATCATGGTGAGCTCTTATTCCTTCTCGTGTCTGCATCTGGGTCCCCATCAGCATCGAAGAAAAGGTGAAAGAGCAAGTTAAAAAATTTTTTTAAAAGTCTTACATGGAGAGGGGCTGTGCGCTGCCGTGTCTGCTTTAGAGTGTCTTGTTGTCACTCTGTGGACAAGCCCCACAACGACCCAGTGGGAAATATTCCAGCCGCCGGAGGCTTTAAGCGTATATATTTTTGTGTCTCAAACATGTAGTTATGTGTGGGCAAAAGAAAAATACTAGACAAAGTCGCAGCCATTTTCCATGTCGTAGAAGTTGAATTAGATTGACACTTGAGTCGGACGTGGTTTCAGCGAAAACACCCACAGTGTCCAAGAGGGGAGAGAAGGGCTAGAAGCTAGAAGCCTTATTTGATATACTTGGCCATTTATTTTATCTTTCAAATTTGGCAGCGTTGTTAACACTCTTCTCTGTGGTGTGTTAAACTTAGAAAACATTTATTCACTTTACAGGGACTTGATGCAAGGGAGTAAGGTAGACATTTTGTTTGTGCAGGAGGCCAGCTGGAAAGGCAGCAAGGGAGAGTTTGAGGTGTTTAATCACGGTCTGGATAGGAAGACGAGTATGGGTGATTCTGAAGGAAATCTATGCAAAAAACCTTCATTTTAATTTTCCAAACCGCTTATTCTCACTAGAGTCACGAGCGTGCTGGAGCCTATCCCAGCTATCTTCAGGCGAGAGACGGGCTACACCCTGAACTGGCATTATTATTATTATCGAGTTAAAATGAGTGAGACAGGGTGATGATTGTGAAACTAGAAATAGAATGTGAAAAGGAAAAGTTCTGGATTGAGTTAGATGAGGTTATGGCGAGCATTCAGACCTTGGTTACAGACAATAGGAAAAGTCTTGTTACAAAATCTCATTACAAGACAAAGACAATAGGAGTCTGTGTTGTTCTAATGTAGTTAAAGAGATATGGAGGAGCCGAAGCTGAGATACATTTCTAAAAACATGCCAGTGTTACAGTAAACTTGTGGACAGAGCAAACCATCATATGAACACATTCATAGAGCAAGCAGTGAGGAGTCATGGTTTTAAGGTTAGTAAGAATCTGACTACCCCATGAGTCACTGTATCCAGCGCCTTCGCAAACTGAGCAGAGACATGCATGGACTCTATAAGATATCACCATCGTCCAACACAGATATAAAAGTTGACTCAACCAGTCTCCTTCTGGACTACTGTTGTTTCGTTCCCGAAAGTTTCGATCGAAACAACCAATCTTTTTAGTGAACATACTGAACTGAATCAGTTTATGAAATGATTTGTCCTTTTGGATCGGCTGTAGTGTTGTTTTGTTTGCAAATGTTTCATTCAAAAGAACGAATGGTTTTAGTGAACTTATTGAACTGAATCAGTTGATGAAATGTTTCGTTGTTTGAGCTTGGCCGCCGCCGTGAGCGAGTCTGTCTGAGCCTGAGTCTGGGAGCGGAAACGGAACTGCTGTAGCGTTGTCACTCACTTCTGAATCTTTGGCAAATGACCAATGAGCAGCCAGCATGCATGTGGAGGCGGGACTTCACTAAACGTACTGCCATGTGATTTGCGAATCGCCGGGATTTTCACTCACTTCGGCGAATGACCAATGAGCAGCCACCATCAGGCAGCACAGCGCAGGCGCCAGAGGGATGAGATGAATGTACTACTAAATTGAATGTACTCTTAGCCACGAGTGATTCATTCATTGAACTTCTTAATTTGTGATACGCCAAGGAGAGACGTGCTCGTACGTATGCAGTCAACTGTCCTGCCATGAGTGACTCAGGTTGAAGTTCACTGCGAACTAGTACAGTGAGTGATTCATTCGCACAAGGAACGACATATTATGCAGTTAATGTACTCATGAGTGATTTTAACCGTTCGTCCTTGCAGGGAAAGCTTTCACTACCATCCGTTTCTCCAAGCTAACGGCTAATGTTGAGTCAGTCAAGCACATGAAAACAAGCACACATACTTAAAACAAATGTAAATTCATAATAAATGTATATATGTGCGCATACATGTTATCCCCTCTCCCCGCCTTTCCTCGTGTGCAATACGTGACAACAACAACGCAAAGTCCTTCGGTGAATCTCCTGAGGGAACGTGAACCTCAGGATTGAATCGTTTTTTTTAACTGGGAGAAGCCATTTTCTGTCAGTGAGATTTGTTTTATTATTTTTATTATCCATCCATCCATCCATTTTCTGAGCCGCTTCTCCTCACTAGGGTCGCGGGCGTGCTGGAGCCTATCCCAGCTGTCATCGGGCAGGAGGCGGGGTACACCCTGAACTGGTTGCCAGCCAATCGCAGGGCACATAGGAACAAACAACCATTCGCACTCACAGTCATGCCTACGGGCAATTTAGAGTCTCCAATTCATGCATGTTTTTGGGATGTGGGAGGAAACCGGAGTGCCCGGAGAAAACCCACGCAGGCACGGGGAGAACATGCAAACTCCACACAGGCGGGGCCAGGGATTGAACCCGGGTCCTCAGAACTGTGAGGCTGACGCTCTAACCAGTCGGCCACCGTGCCGCCTATTTTTATTATTATTATTATTTTTTTTTGCCACTGTCAGAACAGCTTCAAGTTCAAGCAAAGTTTGAAACAATTTTTGCGCTCAACGGGAATCTAAAAGTGCAATTAAAACATATAAAGAGAGCTGATTCTGACATGAAAAAAAAAAAAATCTTGTCACACTGGGCAAAGAAATTGGAATAATACATACATAGCCTGAGTGATGGAGAGATGCATAGCAATACATGCCTGTGCCATCAGTGTAAACGTGAAAACTGGCATTTACGACAATGAGATTTAAATTGTGCTGTGCCCCCCACCAATTTTTTTTTTTAAAAAGCCTACATAAAAAAAACAGTGTTATATTATTCAGTCACTCAATTGTTAGTTGGTAGAAGAGTCAACAATTTTAGCTTGAAGACAAGATTATATTACTATTATTTAAGACAGTGGGATCACCTTCTGTCAAGAGAGGCGAACTAAGGCCGATTTCCACACATCTGCTGCCAGCTTCAAAAAGTAGGGATTCAGTTCATCAGGATCGGCAGATTTTGACATAAAAGTGTGTGTGGGCTTTGTGTAAAGAAATTAGAAGTCACACCAAATGAAGGCTATTCCTGTATACAGATTGTGGGAGGACTGTTATTTGTTGGACTGAAAGATTCAAAACAAAATTTCCAGAGGTTATGTTTCTTAAAACAATCAAATGACTAAAATGAACATTTGACTTGGGTTTTTTATAACCAGTTTCAATATCAAACCTATGAACTAAAAGGCAATGTGTGTGGAACTAACCCAATTGACTTAACATTTATTAATTAATGTTTCAACTAAAAATATAGCATTGTTAAAATAGTTATTTGTGACTGTTTTACCACATCAAATGGTTTCTATGTGCAACTTTTAACTTAACATCCTGTTTTAAGCTTGTAACATTTTATTTTGAAGGTTATTCACCAGAACTCGGTATTTTGGCACGAAAGGTGACGTCACACAACACCGGTGAATTTTGAAAACGAAAGTAAAACTAGACGGCAAGAAAAAGAGTAATGAATGGAACTAAATGCTATCAAATGATTCATTTACCTACCCACCAATGAGGCACAAGGTTAGTATTTGTGATACTGTGAGACAATATTGATGTGACATTTGTCCCAATTCATTGTGATGTAAAGTTTGACCTTTGGTGAAGTTTTAACTCAGTGTTAAGCTTGTTATGCAACTGTTTATACTTTCTTTCCAGTATGGTAAAAAAAGGTATATTTGATTTTTTTTTTGTCCATCATCAGCACTTACTTTGGCTTGAAGACTAAAATAAACGCTAAAAACCATCAGTGCAAGACTGCAACCCACCGTTTAACTTAGCTGCCTAAATGTCTTTTTTTCGCTGTTGGGCACAAACGCGTCTTCGTGTGCATTATTCTTCATTGGTTTTCGTCACTTTCTTCTTCATGGTCAGCGGACTATAGGCATCGAAACTGGGAACCGAATGTTTTAATTTGAACGATTCCGGGCAAACCGGCATGTTAGTCCCAGTTCCAATCAGTTCTCGATTCTCTATGCCCAACACGACCGTTACCGTTGTATTACATACTCGCTAATGAGTAGATTAGTTCTTATTTGGTCCAGCTACCTTGCGTGGGTTGATCCTGGAGAAGATACTCTTCATGTTGGCTGTGAACACTGCATTCCCAATAAATTGGAGCATCGGAGGCGGTATACAGTATAGCCAGGTTCTTTTTGCCTGTCCCTTTCAGAAAGAGAGGTGAAGTGGGACATTGCCATGTCCAAAATGTCTTCACACAACCAATGTGCAATCAGATAATCATCATAGTACTTGGAACAGTGAATTAGCGGGTGGATTTCAACCACCCACCCAACCACATCAGTTCCTTACACACAGGGAAGTCAGCCAGGAAGAAAAATGGAAAATAGCCAGTTTATAGCCAGGCTGTAGCCTGCTCGCCCAGGGAGAAGGGTGGTCTGTACCGGTGTGTTGTTCTCTATTTCAAAGTCGTGAAAGAAGCCATTGATGCTTTTTAGCAAATTTGTATCAAATCACAAGTCTGGGGTATGGGTTTAAAGTCACTGAGGGTTTTGATGCCCCGCCAGATACTGTTGCTGAATTATCTTGATCGGGATTAGAATGTGCAGTTTTTTATTTGGAATACAATGTGTATTGTTCTCAATGCAATTGCAATGCAATTTACAGAAATAAAAGCTTTTGCAAGGACTCACTTTGTTAAACACACTGGTATTGCTACTATCTGAAAGCAACTGTTTGTGTCCTGTTATGTTTGACCAATGCAGGATGTTCTTGCCACCTGAATAGACTTTCCTGCCACCCCTAACAGAACAAGCAGTAGGGAATGGAGGTCTGGAATGTAGAATATCCCCGGCAGGTTAGGGGATTACACAGCTGTGTGAAAAGGGAGAAAAACTCAGCTCAGTGGTGTTCCACATTTAGTCAGTGCCGGATAATCTAGCCACCTGTAGGGCTGGTGGTTTGCTTGGTCTGGCTTTGTGGAAGGTCAACTTACCCACCCTGGATGAAGCTTTATCTACAATTCACAAAAATATGTTTCCCTCAGAGAAGATGGAGTCCTCCAGTTAAACTGTGTGTGTGTGTGGGGAGAGGGGAGGGGGGGGGGAGTGAGTGTGTGTGTGTGTGTATTGAGCAGGTGATCCAAGAGTGAGGTGTTTACAATGACAGGTAGTGTTGGGAAAGTTCATTTTCTATGCGAACTAGTGCAAAGTTCTGGTCACCGTCCCAAAAATGAACTAGTTCAGTTCATAATTCAACATTTTGTATTAAGTTTGCTGTTCCAAAAAGGAACTGTTTCTCTGAGGATTTGATTGTTTTAAGAAACATAACCTCTGGAACTGTTTCATTCTTTTTTTCCTAATATGTTGCTGACAGGCGGTACGGTGGCCGACTAGTTAGAGCGTCAGCCTCACAGTTCTGAGTACCGGGGTTCAATCCCCGGCCCCTCCTGTGTGGAGTTTGCATGTTCTCCCCGTGCCTGCGTGGGTTTTCTCCGGGCACTCCGGTTTCCTCCCACATCCCAAAAACATGCATTAATTGAAGACTCTAAATTGCCCGTGAGTGCGAATGGTTGTTTGTTTGTATGTGCCCTGCGATTGGCTGGCAACCAGTTCGGGGTGTAACCTGCCTCCTGCCCGATGATAGCTGGGATAGGCTCCAGCACGCCCACGACCCTAGTGAGGAGAAGCGGCTCAGAAAATGGATGGATGGATGTTGTTCAAAAACTGTTTAGAGACGCCAGAATGAGCACATTCTCAATAAAATTCATCAGGCAGAAATTAACTAATTTCAGTTCACGTTTTCCTAAAATATGAGCTAGTTCATGAACTTTCATTCATTGAACTCACGGAGGTACAACACTGATGACTGGTATATGAATGAGCAAGGCTGTCTAATTTATTGTCTAATCCCTTGAAGAGAGACACAGTGCACCACTTTTTGTGGAAATGCTTTTTATTTATTTTTTCCCCAAAATAAACATCTTACCTGAAAAGAAACCCATCTTTACAGTCATTTTCCTATGCTTTTTATACATCCTGGTTGCAAGTTTGCCCTGAGGCCTCCTGTCTGATGAACATGTCTGGAATTCCTCACCAAGGAGGAGTCTGGGGGAATCTGAAATAGAAGCCGGAGCCACTTCATCAATTGGGGAAGCAACAGCTCTACTTTGAGTTGCACCCAGTGACTGTGGTCATCAACCTGTCTCTATTGCTGCTTTCACTCAAATTTCTTTTGGTTGAAATCTGGTGCGATTGCTCTGCTAGCGTGGTTCGTTTGTTCAAGTGTGAACATTATCATCCAAACCCTAGTGCATTTGCCAAACAAGCAGACCGAGAATGCTTGAGGATGTGGTTCTTTGTCTGTTCTCAAGCGAAGTTTAGTGTGTTTCGGGTCACTTGAGTTGAAAAGTGAATGCTACGCGGGCCAAAAACAGTGCAGTAACAGTAAAAATAAGAAAATGCATTAGAAGTTCAGTCTTTCTTCTATGTCTGTGCCTTTGGGTCAGTGTTTGAGTTAAAAAGATGAATTTGAGATGTCAGGTGTGTTTTTGAAAGAAAAAAAAATGTGGGGCCACAACCATTGGGCTTTTCTAGATACCAGGAACATAGTATCCTCTCTTCCTTATGTCTTAATGTCTTTTTTTTTCAAGATAGCACTGTGAGTTAGGCATCCATCTTCAAGAGCTCTGCTGTTTGTTGCTGGTGTTTTTTCTTAACCTGTTCAGCTGCATGCCTATGCAGAGTAGTGGATCTGTAAGCCTTTTGTGCTGGAACAGTTTTGCTGTGCAACAGGGGAGTTTGAAATATTTTTTCTGCTTATTTGTTTTATTTTGAAAATTATTCTGATGTTTAAGAAAAATGCAGCCAGAAAGGAAAGGGTTTTAGGGGACAGACAGAGGGACTCGGGGTGAGAACCATAGCAGAACAATACTTAGACAGTCTAGATATTTGACCACAAGTAACGTTACAAAAGTCAAATTGTATTCTTATTTGTGGATGAAGGGGACACCCATTGAGAACATACAACAAATAACCAATAGCACAAGATGAGAGAGGACAAAAAAGGGCAGGGCAGGACAGGATGTGGAAAATGAGCAAGGATGTGTGGTGTGGTGGGATGCTTTTATAGTGTCTAAACACCTGTAAGAACCTGTGAGTTGATATGTTAATATAACCTTTGTTATTATTAGTGGTCCCAGGACAAACAAATAAAGCCTATAAGCATGTCAATAAAACTTATTGGTGAATGAGCACCATATCACATGCATGTTAGGCAACGGGTGTACGGAGTTGCTGAGCCGGCACATTAAGGAAGGGTGGGCTCGGCCGCCCCCGACCCGCAAGGGGGGGCCAAACCAGCGAGCTTATCCTACGGGGGACCAAGCCAGCCGACCGGAGCTTTGGCCGTAAGGTAGTCAGTGCCTGTCGTGGCGGTAATCCACAAACCCGTTGGTGGCCACCAGGGGTGAGGGATGCCGTAAAGCTGAAGAAAGGAGTCCTATCGTGGCTTTTTGGCCTTTGGGACTCCTGAGGCAGCTGATGGGTAGCGGAATGCAGCTTTGGTAGTCGCTGACGCAAAAACTCGGGCGTGGGAGGAATTTGGTGAGGCCATGGAGAACGTCTTCCGGATGGCTCCGAGGAAATTCTAGTCCACCATCCGGCGTCTCAGGAGGGGGAAGCAGTGCACCATCAACACTGGGGATAGTGAGGATGGGGCACTGCTGACCTCGACTCGGGACGTTGCCGGTGGGGAGAATACTTCAAAAACCTCCTCAATTCCACCGACATGCCTTCTAATAAGTAAGTAGAATCTGGGGTCTCTGAGGCGGGTTCTCCTACCTCTGGGGTTGAGGTCACAGAGGTGGTTAAAAAGCTCTTCGGTGGGAGGGCCCCGGGGGTAGATGAGATTCGCCCGGAGTTCCTTAATGCTGTCCTGGTTGACATCGCGTGGACATCGGGGACAGTGCCTCTGGATTGGCAGACTGGGGTGGTGGTCCCCTCTTTTAAGAAGGGGGACGAGAGGGTGTGTTCCAGGGGGACCACACTCTTCAGCCTCCTGGTAAGGTCTATTCAGGGGTGCTGGAGAGGAGGGTTCGTCGGGAAGTCAAATCTCAGATTCAGGAGGAGCAGTGTGGTTTTTGTCCTGGCCGTGAAACAGTGGACCAACTCTACATCCACGGCAGGGTCCTCAAGGTTGCATGGGAGTTCACCCAACCTGTCTACATGTGTTCACGTGTCTTGGGGAGTCCTGTGGGGGTGCTTTGGGAGTATGGGTTACCGAACCCCCTGATATGGGCTGTTTGGTCCCTGTACAACAGGTGTCCAAGTTTGGGCCGCATTGCTGGCAGTAAGTCGGACTCGTTTCCGGTGAGGGTTGGACCCCGCCAAGGCTGCCGTTTGTCACCAATTCTGTTCATAACTTTTATGGAAAGAATTTCTAGGCGCAGTCGAGGCGTAGAGCGGTCCGGTTTGGTGGCCTCAGTATTGTTGGCTCCATCAAGCCGTGATCTCCAACTCTCACTGGAGCGGTTCGCAGCCGAGTGTGAAGCGGCTGGGATGAGAATCAGCCCCTCCAAATCTGAGACCATGGTCCTCAGTCAGACAAGGGTGGATCAGGGATGAGATCCTGCCCCAAGTGGAGGAGTTCAAGTATCTTGGGGTCTTGTTCATGAGTGAGGGAAGAATGGAATGGGAGATCGACAGGCGGATCGGTGCGGACTGTATCGATCCGTTGTGGTGAAGAAGGAGCTAAGCCGAAAGGCGAACCTCTCAATTTATGGAATGGGAGATCGACAGGCGGATCGGTGCAGCGTATGCAGTGATGCGGACTGTATCGATCCGTTGTGGTGAAGAAGGAGCTAAGCCGAAAGGCGAACCTCTCAATTTACCGGTCGATCTACGTTCCTACCCTCACCTATGGTTACGAGCTGTGGGTCGTGACCAAAAGAACAAGGTCGGATACAAGCAGCCGAAATGAGTTTCCTCCTGCATGGTGTCAGGGCTGTCCCTTAGAGATAGAGTGAGAACCTCGGTCATCCAGGTGGGGATCAGAGTAGAGATGCTGCTCCGCCACATTTAGAGGAGTCAGATGAGGTGGTTCGGGCATCTGATTAGGATTTCTCCTGGATGCCTCATTGGTGAGGTGTTCCGGGCATGTCCCACTGGGAGGAGACCCCGGGGATGACCCAGGATACGCTGGAGAGACAATGTCTCTCGGATGGCCTGGGAACGCCTCGGGATCCCCTCGGAAGAGCTAGAGGAAGTGGCTGGGGAGAGGGAAGTTTGGGCTTCCCTGCTAAAGCTACTGCCCTCGCGACCTGACCTCGGATAAGTGGAAGAAAATGGATGGATGGATACTGTAAGAATTCACAGCCTTTGACAAGAGGCTGAAAAGCTCAGGTGCATCATGTTTCCAATGATCATCCTTGAGAGGTTCCTACAGCTTAATTGGAGGCAACCTGTGGTAAATGCAGTTGATTGGACATGATTTGGAAAGGCACACACCTGTCTATATAAGGTCCCACAGGTGATAGTGCATGTCAAAGCACAAACCAAGCAAGCAAGTCAAATGAATTGTCTGTAGATCTCTGAGACAGGATTGTCTCGAGGCACAAATCTGGGGAAGGGTCCAGAAAGATTTCTGCTGCTTTGAAGATTCCAATGAGCACAGTGGCCTCAATCATCCGTAAATGGAAGAAGTTCAGAACCACCAGGACTCTTCCTAAAGCTGGCCGCCCGTCTAAACTGAGCAATCGGGGGAGAAGGGCCTTGGTCAGGGAGGCGACCAAGAACCCAATGGTCACTCTGTCAGAGCTCCAGCGGTCCTCTGTGGAGAGAGATTATTCCAGAATGACAACCATCTCTGCAGCACTCCACCAATCAGGCCTGTATGTTAGAATGGGCAGACGGAAGCCCCTCCTTAGTAAATGTCACATGCCAACCCGCATGGAGTTTGCCAAAAGGCACCTGAAGGACTCACAGACCATGAGAAAGAAATTTACCTGGTCTGATGAGACAAAGATTGAACTCTTTGGTGTGAGTGCCAGGCGTCATGTTTGGATCCCACAGGTGATATTGCCAATACCATCCCTACAGTGAAGCATGGTGGTGGCAGCATCATGCTTTTGGAGATGTTTTTCAGCGCTAGGAACTGGGAGACTCGTCAGGATTGAGGGAAGGACAAATGCAGCAATGTACAGAGATATCCTGGATGAAAACCTGCTCCAAAGTGCTCAGGACTTCAGACTGGGGCAAAGGTATACCTTCAACATGACAACGACCCTAATCATACAGCCAAGACAATGAAGGAGTGGCTTCAGGACAACTCTGTGAATGTCCTTGAGTGGCCCAGCCAGAGCCCAGACTTGAATCTGATCCAACATCTCTGGAGAGATCTGATTCTGTGAAAAAAGAACTGAAAAAGAAAATTTCCTTGAACAAATCTTTTCAACAAATCTTTTTCACAAACTGATTCTAGTGATTCAGTACACGAAAAAGAAACTGCCGTGCCATCACTATTTTCAAGCATGAACGCCTCAAGTCCGGACTTCGACTAGGCCACTCCAAAACCTTCATTTTATTTATTTTTTAACCATTCAGAAGTTGACTTGCTGGTGTGTTTTGGATCGTTGTACTGCTACGGAATCCAAGTGCACTTTAACTTGAGGTCACAAACTGATGACCGAACATTCTCCTTCAGGATTTTCCGGTAAAGAACAGAATTCATGGTTCCATCAACCACAGCACACTATAACCACCATGTCTGACTGTTGGTATGATGCCTGAAATGCTGTGTTACATTCAAGCCAGATGGAACAAGGAACACACCTTTCAAAAAGTTAAACTTTCGTCTCGTCAGTCCATAGAATATTTTCCCAAAAGTCTTGGGAATCATTCAGATGTTGTTTTTTTTTGCAAAAATTGAGACGACCCTTCATGTTCTTTTCGGTGGGTTTTCTCCTTGGAACTCAGCCATAGTGCCATTTTTACAAAGCCTCTTCCTTATTGTTGAGTCATGAACATTGACCTTAACTGAGGCAAGGGAGGCTTGCAGTTCTTTAGCTGTATTTTCTTGGGCTCCTTTTTGACTTCCTGAATGAGTTGTTGCTGTGCTCTTGTGGTCATTTTTGTAGGCTGGCCAGTCCTGGGAAGGTTCACAACTGTGCCGTGTTTTCTCCATTTGTGCATAATTGCTCTCACTGTTGTTCGCTGGAATTCTAAAGCTTTAGAAATAGCTTTGTAACCTTTTCCAGACTGATAGATGTCATTCAGTCATTCATTCATCTTCCGTACTGCTTATACCTTAGGGTCACAGGGGTACTGTGCATTTGCCCATTCATCCTTCCTTCAGTAATGCTAAGTTTACCAGTATCATTGGCTGAAAAGCAGCCCCACACCATCATGTTCCCACCTCCAAACTTCACTGTTGGTATAGTGTTTTAGGGTGATTTATCTTTCAAACATGGTGTGCATTATGGCACAGTTCAATTTTGCTCTCATCCGACCAGACTATATTCACCTAGTATTTAACTGGCTTTGTCCAAATGTTGTTCAGCAAACTTTAAACGAGCTCTGACATGCTTTTTATTTTTTTTTTTTTTTTAGCAATGGGGTCTTGTGTGGTGAGAGCGCATACAGGCCATGGTGACGGAGTACATTACTCAATGCTTCAATACAACAGTAACTGCTAATTACATGTCTTTTTGAAGCTCTCCACAGGTGGTCTTGGCTCTTGGGCAACTCTTGTGATTATTCTTCGCACTCTTCTGTCAGAAATCTGAACGATGCAAATTTATGGTGGTATGATTGGCTTTCCACTTACGTATTATGGCCCCAAACGTGCTCACTGGAACGTTCAGAAGCTTAGTTACATGCCTGTAACCGTCACCAATGCCATCGTTATGTTTGGCAACAATTAGTTTGCGATGGTCTTGAGATAGCTCTTTGCTCTTACCCATCATGAGATGTTTCTTGACTCACCCCTTGGCAATGAAACCTTTTTGTAGGCCATCAATTAGGACTGAACCAGACGATATTCATTTGCACTGATTGGGCCTGGATTGCTGTTTGATTATTAATAGATTTTAGGTGTTGTTTTGGCTTTCCATGCCTTTTTGCACCTCCCTTTCTTCATGTGTTCAATACATTTTCCGTCATTTCACATTTTTACACACAACTTAATTTTTTAGCTTATTTGTTCAACTTTCTTTGTATGTATGGATTACTTGGGTTGTGCCCAACATCTGGTGAAATTTTCAGGTCAATAGCACATTTGGAAGTATATTTTGTGAGAAAAATGGTAACGTGTTAAATACTTATTTCAGCGGCTGTATATATATTTTTTTCCTTAATAAACGAAATCACCATTTAAAAACTGCAATTTATGTTTTTGTGGTTTATCTATTTACATTTGTTTGCTGGTCTTAAACATTAAAGTGGGGAAACTATCCAAAGAAATGGTCATTTGATAGGGGGGCAAATACTTTTTTTTTACAGCACCGTATGTAACATTAATATTGATTACTGATTTGTGGAATTATATATGGCCAAATGAACTAAACTAAATGAAGAATTCTTCCTATTGACAATTGGCATTTCAGATATCTACATCGTCATTTCTCCCAGGACAAATGACGTCCCTTTCAGCATTCATTTTTATGGAGTTTGTCATCACAGATATGTAGAATTCATTTACAGATATCCGCTATGTGAATTATCGATAGCATGTATGCAACGGAATAGTATAGGAAGAATGTAATTACTGATATCACAAATGTTCTTTTTGAGTAGGCAAAACTGAATTGAAGATATCTGCTACACATATCCGGTCTAGGTGTTAAATGTTAAAAGGCTTGTCATAGTCATACAGGTATGTCCACGTGCTATTTTCCACTGACTGCATCACAAGCTACACCACCGTAATGTCATCACTCATGTAAAAATTACATGAACTGGACCAAACTTCTTCCGCCTCTTTGTTTTTGTTTCATTTTTGTGCATCTTTTTCTTCTTCAACCAAATCTGTCTCATTGCTTCCCGAGTCACGCCCAGGCAGTCTGGGAAGCTCCCAGGAGTCCACCATCTCCCCCTTTCAGTGGACCCCGGCAGCATCCCAAGCATTTAGTCAACTCAAGACCCTGTTCACTAGTCCGCCCATTCTTCGCCACCCCGACCCCTCCCCCCAGTTCGTGGTCAAGCTTGACGCCTCGGACATGGGGGCAGGGGCTGTCCTCTCACAGCGGGACCCCACTACCTAGAAACTTCACCTCTGTGCATTTTTTCCAGTCATCTGTCCCCTGCCGAGAGGAACTACGACGTCGGCAACCGAGAGCTACTGGCCATTGTATGGGCCTCGGAAGAGTGGAGGCACTGGCTGGAGGGGACTGAACTACCATTCATCATTTGGAAAGACCCCAAGAATCTCTCTTACCTCCGTTCCGCCAAATGGCTTAACTCTCGACAAGCTTGCTGGGCTCTCTTCTTGAGCAGGTTTAATTTCCATCTCTCCTGGCTCCAAAAAGAGCAAACCAGATGCCCTGTCTCGACTTTACTCACCCCCCTCCAGCCCTGATGAACCGGAACCCATCCTTCCTTCCTCGTGCTTTGTTGGAGCAGCCACTTGGCAGATCGAACAGGTGGTTCAGGAGGCCCAAAAGACTCACCCGGATCCCAAGACCGGGCCTCCAAACCGCCTGTTCGTACCCGATTCCGCACGCTCTGACGTTCTTCAGTGGGCTCACAACTCCTAACTCACTTGTCATCCTGGCATCACCCGCACCATTCAGTTCATCCAACAGCATTTCTGGTTGCCCAGCCTTGTTCAAGACACCCGGGAGTTCGTCCAAGCATTCTCTGTCTGTGCCCGAGGGAAGTCTTGACACCTGCCCCCAGCTGGGCTCCTGCATCCATTGCCTATCCCTAGTCGCCCTTGGTCGCATATCGCTCTAGACTTTGTTACCGGTCTACCTCCTTCTGAAGGTAACTCTATCATTCTCACTATTGTTGATCGCTTTTCCAAATCCATCCATTACGTACCCCTCCCCAAACTACCATCTGCCTTCAATACTGCTAAACTCCTTGCCCAGCATGTCTTTAGACTCCGCGGTATTCCCATCGATATTGTCTCTGACAGAGGTCCTCAGTTCTCATCCTTGGTATAGAAGGAATTCTGTAAAGCGGTGGGCGCAGCAGCCAGCTTGTCATCAGGATATCATCCGCCGACCAACGGCCAGACGGAGCGGGGGAACAAATCCCTTGAATCTGCCCTCCATTGTGTTGCCACCTGCAACCCCTCCTCCTGTAGCTGATTGAGTACTCCCACAACTCCCTCACCAGTTCCGCTACCGGCATTGCCCCATTCATGGCTTGCTATGGGTACCAACCCCCATTATTCAAAGAACAGGAGCAGGCAGTGGCAGTCCCCGCCGTTAAGGATCATCTCCGGAGAATCCAGGCAGTGTGGAAAGATGTTCGAGCGGCGTTGATCCGGTCCGCCGCTCACAATAAATAGCTCGCGGACCGTGATCGCTCCCTGACGCCCGACTACAAGGTGGGCCAATCTGTCCCGGAAACTCCTGAAGCCTGGCAGGAGACCAGGAGGCGTCCGTTGAGAGGGGGGTACTGTCATATACTGCACTGTAGTTCCATTATTGGAGCTGGGAGGGGGCTTTATGTCCTCTATTTCCCCCCTCCCCTCTCTCTTTTCAGCACCTGTCTTCAATCAGCCTCATCACCACCGGTGTATATAAGCCTGCCTGTTCCCGGAAATCCTCGCCTAAGTATTGCAGCCTCTCCTAGCGGTACCACAGCCCACCTTATGTCAAGTAAGCTATACTGTTCCTCGCTTGCCTTGTTAACTCTTGTGTCTCCTCGTTCCCAGTGCTCCCCTGTGTTCCTGACCCACGTCATTCCTGCCACCAAGCCAGCCCCCTGTGCTGTCCACTGCCTGCCACCTGTCCATGCCACCGCCTGCTAACACATCCAGGACCACCTCCATAACCTTTCCTCAATAAACTGTTCATCATTTTACATATGCCTCGGCCTGCTCTTGGGACCAGCTACTCCCCACACGTGACAAATTGTTGGGACAAGGCGACACCTGCTGGTGTCGAGAGGAACTGCAGTCGAACCGGGGGACTCAGTTGATGTTTGACCAAGGATAAATGTCTGTTTTGATATTTCACGAACTCTGCAGAATTATTTCAAATGTATGCCTTGATGTCTGTGTCAGTGTGTCAACTTTACAAACGCAGGTGTGATATTTTGACAATTGTTTGTCTTGATTTGACTCCAAGCAGCATGAAATGTGATTTGAACCATAATCAGTTGATTTCCCAAAACTCAAGTATAAACGCTCACGTTTCCAACTTTAGTCCAACACACGATGTTCTATTTCCTTCTTTGTACACATATTTTCCTTCTTTTTATCATTATTAGTGTTATTTTTTATCTTTAGTTAGACCCTTTTGTTTGTTTCCCTCTTGATCCCTTGTAGATGTCATTAAATATACTGCAAAATTCCACTCTTGGTTGCATTTTGTGTGTGTTCAGAGTTTAAGTAAACCTCTGTCATCTAGAACTCAAAATTTCATAAAGTGTAGCAACCTTCAGATTACGAGACTGATAAACAGGTTTTTCGTCACTTTCCCTAAATTTTATCCACACAAAAAGTGATGTGGTGTCTTTTTACGAGATAAAATAGTTAGATTTTAACTATTAGCTCCACTAACACCATTCAACATGTTTTAGAAATACTACTGAAACTGTGTGTAGTGTGACAACAGTGGAACGTTAAAAGTTGAACAGAAGTCGTTGAGAAAGCCGGCCAACCTCCAGTTTGTTCTGGTTGAAAAAAAGTCCCACAATAGAAAACGCATTAATCCGATCCAGTCAAATTATTTCCATCATAAAACCTTTATTACCTTTACAGACATTTTTTAACTAAGATTTTAACATCTTAACGCAATACAAGCATTACATAAGTGCATCGATGTGAGTGTAATCAGTTATGCTTGCTGCATCAAATTTCTTACCAGTCACACAAGTATGACCATAAAATAACCACTGTAAAATTCAAAATCAATAAAACACTTGTTAAAAAGTGATGGGCATAGCTGAATATAATACTGTAACTAGTTTGCTGTTTTTAAGACGTAAAACCCACTGCTGGGACTACAGCATCTTACAAATTGGTGTCACAAAAATCCACAAAAAGCCAAACAAAAAAAGTAATTTGATGTTGTCTGACTGCTACTGACTGTCATCCAGACCGAGGTGTACCCCGCTTCCCGTCCAAAGTCAGCTCTGTTATGTTCCAGTTACTTGCGACCATGATGAGGACAAGCGGTAAAAAAAAAAAAAAGGATGGATAATACGAGTTGAACTGAGCTCTCGTGAGGTCTTTTTAAGTGGACTTTTCCTGAAAATCTTTCCTAGTCAAATTCCAATTTGTATAACCGTTGTTGGAATTTTGATGCACCACTGTACTTTAACTGGGAAGTGATCTTTAAAATATGACAGAGGAAAAAGTCACTCTTGCTGTACATAGGACAACAAAGAAAATGACAATGACTGCACATAGGCAGGTCAAGTAGATTTTACTGGTGCACTTTGGATGATGGTCCCACTGGTGAGCCACTGCTTGTGGCCAAAGTGGAAGAAAACAATCAGGGAAGTTACAAGTTAGTTCATTGTCAGTCTCGCAGATGGGTTTAACTGCAATAAATAACTAGTTGCAGCCCAGTTTTTAACACTGAACTCTTTAGGACAAAATAGTTTCAGAAAGTTTGAAGGTCAGTGTTAAAAAAAAGCATCCATTCATCCATTTTCTGTGGGCAAAAGAAAGATGACGCCGTGTTACCAGTCACAGGCCTACTTGAAGCGATGGAACACCCACAACTATACCTTTTTTCACGTTGCGTGAACATCATTGGCTCTGTGCTTCAGGTATCTTTGTTTTTTTGCCCAAAATGGCCACCAACTGTCACAAGGCAATGCAAAAGCTGCACTGCATTGTGGGAGGTGGCGGCCATTTGGGCTAGCAGTAACCACAGTGAATGTAAACACTACAACACGGTGATTTGCTAGCAAAGCCCACCCATAAAATGTGTTTTCTATATTGCACAGTAATTTTGCTAACATTTCAGTTTGAGAACATAGTCATGGTGGCATTGTCTGTGTTTTTGTTTGGGTTGTGTTTAGTTTTGTTTCATGTTTCCTGTGTCCCATGTTTTTCATGTCTTATGTGCTCATTTAATTATTGTGTCCACCTTTTCTCTTAAACCTTCTACCTTGTCTCGACCAATCAGCGCCTTCCAGCCACTCGTGTGTTGTCCAGGTGTTCCTTGTTGTCTCGTCAATTTGTTTGTATTTAGTTCCCTGGTTTCTTTCAGTTCTTGTCATATGTCAGCAGTTGTCATAGCCCATGTTTCTTTGTTACCTTTTATTTAGATGTTTGGACTTTTGTTGATTTAGCGTATCCTCCTTGATCCTTTTTTTGGCTTTTTGGGAGGGGAATTAAAAATTTTTTTGATACTCCTGCACTTCTATCTGCCTCCCTGTACTTGTGTCCTCCACGTTTTGCCTTGCCTTCAAAAACCCTTTCGTGACACATGGAACCGATCAAATTGGTAATTTATTTACTACCTGTGCAATTATATCCTACCTATTTTCACCTTTAAATGAGTCCCAAACAAGTTAATTAACTAATATCAGAACATGAATTTGAAACATATGAGGTTAACCGTCTTCTATAGTAAACTTGGTGAATCTCTCATTCACTCTTCTCTCTGACAAAATAACAGGGTTAATGAAGAGCACTCCTGAACACAGTGAAAAACAAGTGGGAAACACAATGAATGAGTTACTATTACAACCACACAGATGATGAAAACTGTCTGGAATGAAATGTACAAGTAGAAGGCTTTGAACGAATGAGATGTTGTGTAGAAGAGAGGCAGGTGTGGGAACATACCGTAGACAATGGGAAGACAAATCTTTCAAAGCAGGAAACCATCACCAACTGCGCCGTCTGACACGATCACGTTACCCACAATATTGGTAACCATGCACAACGTAAAGAGATCCAATTGTGATGATTGTTAATACTTTACGCCCTCATGCAAGTTAAGAGGGAAGTTACAATGGTAGAAGCAAATGCCAGTGAAATGAAAAATGTCAACACCAAACTACAACCACAGTGAGGAGAGGAAGAGGGAAACAACATGATGCGTAAGAATGGTAATGTTCATGCAATGCTGCTCTTTATATCACAAGACAGTTTTGTGAGAAGATGCTGTCTTAAAAAAGTATGCAGCATGTGCATTGTTTATACAGTACCTATTTACTATCCCCCTGTAAAATATGTTAATATAAATGACAAAAGAATAAAGAAAAATCATCTTCAGGGTTACTTAAAATCCCCTTAAAAATGCTTCTGCGATCCTGTTAAAAACATAATGTGGCTCAAATGTTAACGATTGCACGTAACTGTTGTCAAATTTGTTTTCTTAACCTTCAACACTCCCCACCACAGGTTGTCAAAAATAGTAAACATTCCGAGCAAAACATCCACATGGGCGATTCATGCACACAACACAACAATGCAAAATGTTATTGAGTTAAAAAAAAAAAAGGCAGTTCATACATTCATGTCATTCACAGCTGTAACAGACACATTCTGAATGTTTTACACATTCCATAGCTATCAGCTAACACTGCAGGATTTCATAGCTGTGTTGAACGTTTGCAGAATTATATTTATTGGGAAAGTACATTAAAACACACAAAGAATTTGTCTCTGGTAGTTGCACTCACTCTTGTGCGAAGGCAAAAAAAAGAAAAAAACACGATAGCCTAATGAAGTATACATTGAGGAATTTTACACAAACTACAGTTAGTAAAGGTCCCATGCAATCAAAATCCAATTTCTGCGACTGTTTTATGCATAACATGGGTCAAAATGAGTCTGTGACATGGTTTAAGGTTGACAACTATGCTCTTTGTCGATTGAACGCAAAAGGCAATAAACTGCATAAGGCATGCAAAATGACCAGATCTCAGTGTTTCTCTTTGCAGATAATTACTAATTATTAAAATACCTGCCCACTTCATTGTTGGTACCCACTCGGTCAAGTCAGCTGAACGGCAACAAAGCATTTCCGGATTTTAAGCGAGCGAGTTTCCGCCGCTGCCGAGCCATACAAAGACAGTCTAAAAAGTATACATATGTTGCGTTTTACAACAATACTTAACTATGAATGTGAGGTTTTGTAAAGAGCCTTGGGCACTGTGATGGTGTAGATAAAGGGCTATATAAGTGCAGTCCATTTACCATTTCTTTGTTTTTGGGTCCGGTGCCCCTCATTTTCCTCTTGATAATATCTCATAGATTCTAAATGGGGTTTAGATCCAGCGAGTTGGCTGGCCAGTCAAGCACTGTGATGGCATGGGCATCAAACCAGCTTTTTGTGCTTCTGGCAGTTATGGGCAGGGGCTAGGTCCTGCTGAAAGATGAAATCTGCATCTCCATACAGATCCTCAGCAGAAGGAATCATGAAGTCCTCTAAAACGGTGTTCCCTAACCTTCTTTGCACCGCGGACCGGTTTAGGGTAGGCATTTTTCCGGCTGTGGCGTGCTGGCTTCCTCCTTCGCTGTTTGTGGCACGACCATTGTGGGCGCAACGGAGGAGTGGGAGTCGGAGTCGGAGTTGTTGTAGGCAGCCAGACCAGACTGCAGTTCCGTAAGTCCTCAATGAGAGTTGACTTTGAACGCCATAAAAGTAGTTGTGCCTGTGTCGAGCAGCAACCTATGACAGTATCTGTATCAGAGCGGACTTGGTGCGTGAGAGTTAACTGTTGCGATAAATCCGTATTTTAAGTAGGACTCCTGATATAGTGTTGTTTCGTTCGCAAATGTTTCGTTCAAAAGAACAAATCTTCAGTAAACGTAATGAACTGAATTAGTTTAAGATTTTGTTCTTTGAGCTCTGCCGCCATTAGCCAGCCCGCTTGGACCGGAAACAGAAGCGTTCGACCCGGCTGGGACTGGAAACAGAAGTGTTCTGTGCAGTCTCGATATAGTATATATATAATTTCATTTAAATAAATTATAACATATTCTTTGCGTTTGTGTGTGTGATTGATTGCCTACAGAAAGCAAGACATCTGTTTCCATGTGTAATTTATTAATGCAGACACACAGGCTTAATAACAGCTTTCAATTCAGTGTACACTTTTAACGTACAGGCTGGGCAATTATTCAAATTTTAATCGTGATTTCAATTTTGGCTTTTTACAATTATAAAAACATTAGAATTGAAGAAAAATGAGTACCGTGCGCCAGGTGCTTTGCTTGTTGCGGGCAGGTGCATAGGGGCAGCTGCAGCTTGAGCTTGCTGCCCAGTTTAGAGTTCAACAGCAAAAGAAAAGACTTTTGTCACTAATAATTTAGTGACGTAAGGGCGACGTCCGTGGGGGCCCTCCATACTCAGCCACCAGGGCACATTTGCCGGGACAGTCCTCTGTAATGAGGAAAAGGCTCTAACGTCCGTAAAATCCAAAATATTGGGGCTATCATTCTGATATTTTCGGAGGTTTAAGTGGGCATAAGTAGAGCTGTCCGTATACATTTTGTTTAAGATGGATTTTAGTTTTGTGACATTAAGCGACATTAAGCTTTTTCTCTGTCGTGAGCGTATAGAGGAGTCTCCAAAAGGTCTCCAATGAAATCGAACGACTCCCTGGCAACCCGGCGAGGAGACGTCGCAGAGATTTCTCTGCCAACCAACGGGGACTCAAGTAGCCATCAAGTCGCCAATGAGACTCCAGGCCAGTGAGATAAGTCCTTATGTAACAGCCACACTGTCTCCAGCGGTCAAGACTCAAGTGTGCCATTTTACTTGCTTATGACAAAAAAATCAGCACCACCCAATAATATTGAAGCTAACATTTCAAATGGTGCTCCTTTACAACTCAGTTGAAATAAAGAGGCATGATTATGACAAAACATAATTGAAGTTAATTTTACTTCGTTAGTCACACATTCGACTATGTTTACAAATTAGTTAACTATAGGCTACTTAACATTTTTAAGTAATGCAATCAAACTTAATTTATGTACATTGATACAGAACATGGATGAATAGATGATTTTAACTCATTTCATTACATATCATGTCTGGGCTAACAGTGTTTAAATTCTTTGTGAGTCAGAGCCAATTTTAGAACCTGTGTACAGCTTGTGGCCAGAAAGCAATTTTGATTAATAACTGGCGTGTAAGAAAAGTCCACACAAGTATTGATGCCTTTCAAGCTATTCTCATGACACGAAGCCATTTATATACAGTACATGTCACAATTTATTGAGGCAAGACTATAAATGCAATGTATGTTGCTGCAAACGAAACCTTTTTCGTTTTTCATGAATGACACACATTTATACTCAAACTGAATTGCCACAGTTTTATTGTGAGAGAGGATTTAGTCAATAAAGCTTTCAGCTTGAGCACCTGGGAGGCCCATTAACAGGGACAGCAGTTGTATTGTAGTGGAGTGTCACTTTATGGAGTCAAGCAGCACTGAAGTACTGCTTAACTAGGACACATAAAGAGGGTTTCTAGGGAGAGAGGGTAAAGGACAAGCAGGTGAGCTAGATTGGTGAGATTGCTTTAGGGTTAGAAGTGTCTGTCAGGAAGATGTCAGCCAACAGACTATTGAAAGGAGCCTTTATTCTTCAAAGCACTTGGATCATAGGCCACACATAACACAAACACCGATGCGGGTTTGGACACACATCTTTCAGTTCTTTCTTCCTGCTTCTCTTCTCACCTTTCTTGGTCTATTGCAAACTGGATTTTTGTGTGTGTGTGTGTGTTTCATTACACATGCCAGTCATTCAACCGTTTATAAACAGAAACAATTGAAAAAAACAAGCAGTTTAAAAATATTTTAACCAAATATTTTGGGGCCCAAGCAAGAGTTTGCTTTTCACTTACTGACAACAAGACAACAACACCTAAAAAAATGTAGCAACTCTAAATTGCTGCAGTGAAACCTGTCATTATCTCTAGGGTGGACACTAATGATTTGGTGATGTCCAAGGGCTGAAGACTCCAGGCAGTCAATCAGTAAGTTTAATATCCTTAGAGTTTATTGTTCCCGGAGGGAAATTGTTTTCCACAGGCCAGAGATAAACTCCCCAATTTCATTGTCAGCAAAATCAGACAACACTACAAAACACAACAAAGATTACAACAATACTCAGTGAGGCCTGTTGTTTATGGGAAGCTATGACTGCAGGAATTAAGCATTTCCCAAAAAGAGCCCTCCTGCACCTTAGTATCATGTACCTGCACCCTAGGGGCACTGGGGAGAGGGATGCTTGTTGTGGATTCGTAGTGTCCTGTGCTTGGGGGCAACATAAATACAGATGACCAGTAAAGAATTCCCAGGTCAGGTAGTAGGGGAAGATGAAAAGGATCAGCATTTCCAGATGGGGTATGCATGGCACATGGTGGAATTTGATGTTGTTGGCCCTTTTGTGGTTGATGAATCAACAGACCCCAATGCAGGAAGACTTCCCTGTTTGCTCCGTTCTGTCTGAACTGATGACAACGAAGTTGACTAGGCTAACCTCGGTGTTGGACACAGACTTGTCCAGCCATGACTTGGTTAAGGCGATGATGCAGGGGTCCCTGTTAGCCCGTTCCTGTCAGTACCTAGCCTGCAGCAAGTGATCAAAGATTTTGATAGGATAATGGAGGAAAGAGGAGGTCTGAATGGACGTTTCTTTATCTGCTACGAATACCGGCCATGTCTTCCTCTCTTCATCAGTCAAGAGCTCTGGTGGTAAGAAGTATTGCAGGCTTGACACTGGTTGTTGTCAGTAGAGGGGCTTAGGTGCCGCCCTACCACGCATAGTCTTATCTACACATCTTGAACATCTGTTGAAGGAACTAAAATATACGGCTCGCAGAAGGCAGCCTTAATACCTGAGAGTTCTTGTTTTTTTCTAAATTGTTGTGCTTAAAAATGTTCTATATTTTTTTGGAGTCATTTTCACCCAAAATATTTAATGTAATTGTGGTTTGATAAAATCCATCTAATTTTTTCATCATGTTCATCCATCCACATAGAAATAAACAACCATTCGCACCCACATTCACACCTCCGGGCAATTTAGAGTACCAATCAACTTACCACGCATGTTTTTGGGATGTGGGAGGAAACCAGAGTGCCCGGAGAAAACTCACCCAGGCAGGGGGAGACCATGCAAACTCCACACAGGCGGACCCCGGTTCCCAGAACTGTGAGGCAGATATGCTAACCAGTCATCACCTCATCTTCTTCAATAAACTCCAATTATTTTTTATGCTAATATAATTGTTGATGATCAAAAACACATTATTTACTCTAATGCTAATTTAGGAAAATGAACAAACCAGCATATGCCTACGAATTTCGAACAGTGTATTTGCTACAATATGTACACCTCATCAGCTAATTAAGCAAAGCGCTCTATAGATAATTCAACTGACGATCCTAGCAGCTGACCCGATGAGAACAGTTATATTGCAGTTATTACGCTTACAGGATGTTTGTCAACCAAGTGCCGAAGACTGCGCCTCAGTCATTTCGGTCACCATTCTGAAAAAAGTTTTAGCATGCAGAATTGTTCTTCAACATTGTGAAGGCTGTAATTAAATCCATTATGGTTAGCTATAAGGACAACATATAGATATTGCCAACCAATTTGTAAAAAGGTTGCCAGTTTTGCAGACACCTATTATTATTATTATCGGGGGAGAAGAGCCTTGGTGAGCGATGTAAAGATCACAGATCACTGTGGCTGAGCTCCAAAGATGCAGTCGGGAGATGGGAGAAAGTTCTAGAAAGTCAAACCATCACTGCAGCCCTCTACCAGTCGGGGCTTTATGGCAGAGTGACCCGACGGAAGATGCAAGATGCATGAAAGCCCGCATGGAGCTTGCTAAAAAAAACACCTGAAGGACTCCCAGTTGGTGAGAAATAAGATTCTCTGGTCTGATGAGACCAAGATAGAACTTTTTGGCCTTAATTCTAAGCGCTGTGTGTGGAGAAAACCAGGCACTCTCATCACCTGTCCAATACATTCCCAACAGTGAAGCATGGTGGTGGCAGCATCATGCTGTGGGGGTGTTTTTCAGCTGCAGGGACAGTACGACTGGTTGCAATCAGAGGAACGATGAATGCGGCCAAGTACAGGGATATCCTGGACGAAAACCTTCTCCAGAGTGCTCAGGACCTCAGACTGGGCCCAAGGTTCACCTTCCAACAAGACAACGACCCAAAGCACACAGCTAAAATAACGAAGGAGTGGCCCAGCCAAAGCCCTGACTTAAACCCAATGGAGCATCTCTGGAGAGACCTGAAAATGGCTGCCCACCAACGTTCATCATCCAACCTGACAGAACTGGAGAGGATCTGCAAGGAGGAATGGCAAAGGATGCCAAAAATCCAGGTGTGAAAAACTTGTTGCATCATTACCAAAAAGATTCATGGCTCTATTAGCTCAAAAGGGTGCTTCTACTACAACCCCAATTCCAATGAAGTTGGGACGTTGTGTTAAACATAAATAAAAACAGAATACAATGATTTGCAAATCATGTTCAACCTATATTTAATTGAATACACTACAAAGACAAGGACAAAGACAAACTTTATTGTTTTAGCAAATAACCATTAACTTAGAATTTTATGGCTGCAACACGTTCCAAAAAAGCTGGGACAGGGTCATGTTTACCACTGTGTTACATCACCTTTTCTTTTAACAACATTCAATAAACGTTTGGGAACTGAGGACACCAATTGTTGAAGCTTTGTAGGTGGAATTCTTTTCCATTCTTGCTCGATGTACAGCTTCAGCTGTTCAACAGTCCGGGGTCTCCGTTGTCGTATTTTATGCTTCATAATGTGTCACACATTTTAAATGGGAGACATGTCTGGACTGCAGGCAGGGCAGTATAGTACCCGCACTCTTTTACTACGAAGCCACGCTGTTGTAACGTGCATAATGTGGTTTGGCATTGTCTTGCTGAAATAAGAAGGGGCGTCCATGAAAAAGACATTGGCACTAACACAGCCCCATACCATCACAGATGCTGGCTTTTGAACTTTGCATCCATAATGGTCCGGTCGGTTATTTTCCTCTTTGGCCCGGAGGACACAATGTCCACAATTTCCAAAAACAATTTGAAATGTGGACTCGTCGGACCACAGAACACTTTTCTACTTTGCATCAGTCTATCTTAGATGAGCTCAGTCCCAGAGAAGCCGGCGGCATTCCTGTGTGTTGTTGATAAATGGCTTTTGCTTTGCATAGTAGAGTTTTAAGTTGCACTTACGGATGTAGCGCCGAACTGTTTTTACTGACATTGGTTTTCTGAAGTGTTCCTGAGCCCATGTGTTGATAACCTTTCACATTGATGTCAGTTTTGTATCCAGTGGCGCCTGAGGGATCGAAGGTCATGGGCATGTTGGTTTTCGGCCTTGCCGCTGACATGCAGTGATTTCTCCAGATTCTCTGAACCTTTTGATGATATTATGGACCGTAGATGATGAAATCCCTAAATTCCTTGCAATTGTACATTGATGAACATCGTCCTTAAACTGTTTTCTCATGCACTTGTTCACTAAGAGGTGAACCTCGCCTCATCTTTGCTTGTAAATGACAGAGCAATTCAGGGAAGCTCCTTTTCTACCCAATCATGGCACCCACCTGTTCCCAATTAGCCTGTTCACCTGTGGGATGTTCCAAACAAGTGTTTGATGAGCATTCCTCAACTTTTTTGCCACCTGTCCCAGCTTTTTTGGAACGTGTTGCAGCCATACAATTCTAAGTTCATGATTATTTGCTAAAAACAATAAATATCTTGTCTTTGCAGTGCATTCAATTAAATATAGGTTGAACATTGATTTGCAAATCATTGTATTCTGTTTTTATTTATGTTTAACACAACGTCCCAACTTCATTGGAATTCAGGTTGTAAATAATGAGCAAAGGGTCTGAATACTTCAATATTTCATTTTTTCTTTTTTAACAAATTCAGTGCCACTGACTGCTTTAGAAGTCAAATATCCATGTTAACTGGGAGGGCTGGCACTGAATGCGTTAATATATCTGCAAAAATTTCAAAAATTCCCTTCTTTTCCCTGTCAATATGGGGTGCTGTGTGTGAGGAAAAAATGAACTTAAATGATTTTAGCAAATGGCTGCAATATAACAAAGAGTGAGAAATTTAAGAATGACATCACGCATAGATGGGTGCACGCACACGCACGCACACACACACGCACGCACACACACACGCACCCACACACACACTGTACTGCAGTAACACCAGGGCGAGCTGAGCACAAAAGCCTGCTGGTCATGACCTATGTGAGCTGAATGCTAACAGAGGGTAAGGAATGCTCACCACAGGGAGAAATTCAATTGACACACAAACACACAAGCACTGCTTTTTAAGAGAAGCACTTAAAAATGCAGTCAGAGTTGTTGACTTGGAGCAGGTTTTGGGATAGATCTGGAGAGCCACAGAGCTCAGAATTTCTTTCTCTCCAGTGCCAACAGGCAGAATCAATGGACACATGAAAAGCTTATTGATGATGCAATTTCCAATGAATACATTTTTTTTCTTTTACTTGTGCCCCCCCAAAAGTTAATTGACCTGTATTAAACAAAACACAACCAATCATGCTGTCATGCTTAGTTGATAATAATCTACACAAATTTGTAATTAACAATCAAAATACAGCCAAAGTGCCAGCACGGTGGACGACTGGTTAGCACATCTGCCTCACAGTTCTAGGGACCGGGGGTTCAAATCTCGGCCCCGCCTGTGTGGAGTTTGCGTGTTCTCCCCGTGACCTGGATGGGTTTTCTCCGGGCACTCCGGTTTCCTACCACATCCCAAAAAACATGCGTGGTAGGTTGATTGAAGACCTCGAAATTGCCTGTCGGTGTGAATGCGAATGGCTGTTTGTTTCTATGTGCCCTGCGATTGGCTGGTGATAGGCTCCAGCAGCCTGCGACCCTAGTGAGGATAAGCGGTAAGGAAAATGAATGGATGAATACAGCCAAAGTGTCATTTAGTTATCACTTTTGTTGACCAAGTCTAAACTAGATTAAATGTGTGTCAAATTTGTTGTGTGTTTTCCATTTTGCATAGTGAGGTGTGCTTCAGGAACAGTTGCGACAACACCCTGAACTATTTGAACTTCTTTTAACTACAACCACAAGACTGCCCACACAGTCTGGGAACATTTAGTTTTGACCTTTGACCCTAATAATCATCTGGCAAGACTGTGGGAAAACAGAAGGCTGATGATTTCAAGGTTTACCCTGTCATCTGCCATAAAAAGCTCATGGGGGGTGGGTTGGTGGTGGGACAGAGAAGGATGGTGGCAGGGGAAGGAAACAGGATAAGGAGACAGCAGGAAGAAAAAGCTTAGTACATTGTTTTGTCATTAGCCCAGACTTTCAATGTACCGTTCCTCACTTTATCTGTATATATTATTTTACCTATTTACTCATTTTGCATGCTTAATATTATAGTTAGGTAGGCGCTACCGATCAATGCAAACTAGAACTAGTAGACATTCCAACAGCTTCTTCCCCCTTGCAATCAACTTCTTAAACAGCTAACTTATAATTCCATTACAACAAGCTGGCAATTTTTTGACTTGAGTTCGTTGTCATATTTCTGTGGGGCCAATTATGTATTACTCGTGCACTCGCTGTAGTTGTCTCGCCATGCTGCACTATTTGCATATACTGGCCACTCATGCCAGAGTAGCATCTGCTCCATTTGCACACTGATTGAGGAGTATCTGTAACATTTGCACAACCATTGTCCCAGATTATCGCACTACTCGTCACTTTAAACCGCATACACTCCTTGAAGTCTCAGCGCCCTTTGCACAATGGTCATTGCACCGGACTATTGCGATATTAGTCATTCGAACTGCTCTAAGTGCTAGAGGACTCTGCATCTTTTTGCACAATTGTTTTTTGTCAATGTCTTTATGTCTCCAAAGTGTTCTGTAAATTGACTGTCTGTTGTACTAGAGCGGCTCCAACTACCGGAGACAAATTCCTTGTGTGTTTTGGACATACTTGGCAAATAAAGATGATTCTGATTCTGATTCTGAGAAGACAACATAAAACTTGTGGTAGCCAAGCCTAGTTTAAAATCAGTAGTCACTGACAGTTTACGTTGTGCCATGTTTGACAAGACATCTCATTAACTGCCATTGACCGCTGTTGAATGAAAATATCCGTGTTAACATGGAGGACTGGCAATGAATGACTTTTAAATCTAGCGTTGTGAGTCGAGTATCGAGAATCGACCGGAACAGGAATCGTTCAAATTTGAACATTTTGGTTCCTAGTTTCGATGCTTACAGTCAACCCAGCAAAAGAACGAAAGAACATGGTGCAAACCAACGAAGACGTGCTGCAAACCAATGAAGAAGTGCTGCAAATCAATGATTAAGCGCGTTCGAAAGTGTGTCTTAACTTTGTTAAAATAGATGACCAGTTGCCTCGGGGGAGCACTTACACATTATATTGTGCAAACGAGGTTTCACGAGGTGTAGAAGTAACGTGACGTGCCACCTCCCGCTCTGAGCTTCAGCGTACAGCACGCTGAATTTCAGTAAACTCAATTGGGTGAATGAAACAATAAAATACATCTAATGCCAACATTGAGGCAGCTAACGTGTTAAACGGTGACTTAAATAGTGGGTCAACTCAAACAACCAGCTAATATTAGAACATGTACTGTATTTTCTATAGCAAGCGAGTGCAGGAGACGCTGTTTCCACAATGCTCACATATATTGCCTGAAAATTTTCATTTTCTACGTGAACTAGTTCAAAGTTCAGTTCACCGTTCCAAAAATGAACTAGATCAGTTCATAGGTCATAATTAAAAAAATTTAACTAATTTGGCCATTCCAAAAATGAACTAGTTCATGGTTCTTTTATTTTTCTTGTTTGTTCGTATTTTTTGTCTCAATGTTGCTGACGGGCTTATTCCCCTTAAAATACTGTAATTTCATTTCCCCATTGTTTGCCACCCATTCAGTCCACACTAGTGGCCAGCTGCAGCTTTCAC
This sequence comes from Phyllopteryx taeniolatus, assembly GCF_024500385.1. Classification (NCBI taxonomy): domain Eukaryota; kingdom Metazoa; phylum Chordata; class Actinopteri; order Syngnathiformes; family Syngnathidae; genus Phyllopteryx; species Phyllopteryx taeniolatus. The sequence continues at coordinate 26,336,400 of NC_084513.1, read as the reverse complement.
CCTGCAATCTCAAAAACATGAGGAAAAACATGTTGCTTGAGTGGTCTTTGAATTGAAACAAAAACAGGACTTTTGTCTTTAATGTGCAAACAAAAACAAAACGCAACACAGTATGACAGGGACGATAGTGAAAGGAAATTGATAAGTTTGCATTTCGTGCAGCTCTGGCTGAGTATATGAACAAAATATTTTATTTAATCTGTTCTTACATTACAAAACAAAAATTCCATATCATGACAGTTATCGTGCAGAGTTTTAACGAAAGCATTCTGATACAAATAATTTATGTAGTAGGCCTAATAAATTTTTACAATTATGTACTGTATTACAAAGTAACCACCAAAGAACACATTCACTCTCTTTTACGCAGTGTCCCTGAACTCACCTCGCGTTCTCACACACCTCCAACGTGCTTGCCAAGAATGGTGGCGTTTAACCGCTGACATACGAAGGCTCGTACACAGTGTGTTCAGATGGATTTGTCCTAGAACTCCCAAACAAAACTCGGCGCTCTTGAATGAAAAGGAACTTTCATTCAAAAACTTTTTTTTGGGCACCAGAATGAGCACGGTTTCAATTACTTTCATCAGGCAAAAATGAAATACGTTCAGTTCACATTCGCATAAAATATGAAGTAGTTTATGAACTTCTGTTCATTGAACTCGTTCAGGTACAAGACTGGAAAAGGCAGATATGATAATCAAATAAAAACAACAACTGTTTTTGAGTTTATATTGTACCTGCTGCTATTCTAGACTGGGTTGCCAAATTGTTCTACTTTTGTACCAGCAATGTCCAAACTTTTTCTTCGAAGGCCACGTACAAAAACATCGAAAGAGGCAATTAAGGGCCAAATTTTTGTTCCTTGGGGTGAAACAGATATTGTCTGAGAGTGTTCGTGGCTTTGAAATGCATTGGTAAGTTGTGTTTGAAAAAAAAATCCTGAATTTCTCAAAAGGAGTTACTCTATATTCTCTGTTGTTAAAATTTACAAGTTAAGAAGTCTTATGGATTAAAGGTGAAACCCCTTCAAGTCTCGTTGCCTCGATTCAACCTTAGTGTGTTACCATGATGTGGATGACTAAGAATCTACACAGACATTAATGAAGGTTGATTTGTAACTGAAATTGAATTCAAACAAATAAGACCTAACCCTGAAAAAAATGTATTCTCTGACGTCAAATAATAAAGACCAAATACAAGCAAATATTAAAGTAAAGTATAAGTACATCCATCCATCTTCTACCACATATCATGTTCAGTTTCACAGGTGAGATAGGATCTTATCCTAACTGACCTGGACTGCACATGGGCAATTTAGTCCTCAATTAACTTAGCGTGCATATTTTTGGAATGTGCGAGAAAACAAACACCTGGACCAGAATACACTAACTCCACACAGAAAGGTCCAAGCTGGAATTTGAACCAAGAGCCTTAGACTGTGAAGCAGAGGCTCTAGCCACATACCTCACCATGTTACACGCTGCATTGTGTGACAAATTCAAAAAGATCAATTTGTGAAGGTTTCACACTGATTTGCACCTTTTTGGTTACATTCTTTTCAGACGGTAATAGGTTTTGATTTGTCTTCACCCTGCTGAGATAATTGCAGTCAATGGTGTGGCCTTTGTGGGTTTTGTCACCTAATAAGTTAGTTTTCACGCATTTGTACACTTTTATATTAACATCCTACAAGATTTCCGACGCCAAATACACCTGAAAAAACAAAAACTAAGCTGTAGCTCAGCCTGTTAAAACACCACACAAATAGCCACAAATAATGCCTCAGTTGCTTCCCCTGTCTGTGTTCGACAGCACAAAAACAGATGGTAAACCAAGTTTCTCACGCAGCCTTCAACTTTTTTCCCCTTCTACTGCTGACCTCTCTCTGTCTCGTGTGTGTGTGTTCTTAACTAAATGTCTTAAATTTAAACACCATGGCATGAAGACAGAATCATCGCCATGATTATTAGCGTGTAACTGAGTACAAAGGAAGTTGTTTGTATTCCAAAGGTGCTTTGTCGTCATCTATCCATTTTCAACACCGCTTCGCCTAGTTAGGGTCGCGGGGGCTTTGTCTTTGTCTTTGGAATTCCCTTCCTGAGTCTGCCCACCCAAACCTGTTTGGATGCCCCCGCCCCGCAGTGATGACACTACATCAAAGGCCAGGGAATAAAGTTAGGCACCTCATTTCAGTGAAGAACACATACAGTATCCCGTTGACATATTTACGACCAGTTATGCCGATAACGCGTTACTTTGTACTTTGTACTTTGTTCGGTCATGGAGGGTCAGGACTGACTAGCTGACGGATTTACAAGATTTAACTAAAAACATCTGCCATTTTGAGTAACGAGCGAAGTAACACGTTACTTTTCCTGCAAGAGTAGACTACAGTTACTTCTCTAATCCATCAATAGTTACTTTTGCATCATCAATGTTTCTCACCAAACAGTAATTTGTAGCTGGTGATTCAGAGAAAGAGCGCTCCAAATGTGCGACCACCCTTTCTTCCATCGAATACAGTAGAAGAAAGCGATTGGGAAGTGTTTGTTTATTTTTTATTTACAGTGACGGTGCAGTACCATAAAAGTGCAAAGAAATGCATGATTTCACTATCGCCACACTATTTTTGTTCTTTTCCTTAGTAAAAAGTGTATTTTATTGTTGTTACGTTTTTATTTACACATTAAGAATACAGTTTTACTTGCGTGTTAAATGCGCAATGCATTGTGGGTTTGCTACCATAATGACCAAAAAAGATGCTAGAAAGATGCACAGTTTAATTATTACCGTAAATCCTAAAATATAGCACAGTATAATCATCAAAATGATCTGGGTCTGGATAAGGACCAGAGTCTGCCTATTGAGGAAGTTTTCATTATTGGGCTGAGATCAGACGACTAACTAGAATATTCAGTATCTTGGCCTTCAAAAAGTCTCTGCTAAAAAAAAAAAGGCTTTCAAACAGTAAGTTACATGCTAACTTTTATTTTAAGCTTTATTCAATTAGTTTAAGTTGCAATATGTTTATATGTATTCTTGTGGTCAATTATAAATTACGCCGCACAACTTCTACATAAAGTTGCTTTAATTTAAACCTATGTAGCCCCGGTCTTCATGATTCAGCGTCAGACGAAAAGTGATCTGAGAAGCACATTGCTCTGAATAATGAATGTGGCTTGGGAGTTCTCCCACACAGTGGTTCAAGCTCTTGATTAGTATGCCAAATACAAGAACACATATTATGGCATTACCCCCATGCCTCAAGTTTTCACATTCACTTTTAATCGTTACAAGAAACACAACATGTCTAAAAGTTATCGGATGATTGTCACACAGAGATCATTCAGGGGTTTTCATCAGAAATTTTACATTACTTGTTTTTTCTTTTCTTGCAGCAAAGTTATGTTGTGGTTCCCTTCATTATCTGCACCAACATAAGAAGCACTTTGAAGGCTTTCTCAAAGTGCACTCCTCCACTCACTCAATGTTTTGGGCCCAAGTCTTGAGGAATTATTGATCAGGATCGTTCGGGGGAATCTATTGAGTGGATTTGTGAGTTACCATGGGTTATGAAATTGAGACTGGAGCATTGTTTTGCAGCAAGGTCATGTTTGCATGTTTGACAACAACAATATGTTAAATAAATTAAATCAGAACATCATTATTATCAAGTAGTAATTTAATTAAATGTTTTAGTTTTAAATTATTGATGTGTTATACTGTTTATAATCCCTCATGGGGAAATTTGGTTTATACTGCTGTATACAGTGGGCACAGAAAGTATTCATACCCTCTTCAAATGTTCACTCTTTCTCATATTGCAGCCATTTGCTAAAATCATTTCAGTAATTTTTTCCTCAATGTATACATAGCAACCTATATTGACAGAAAATAACAGAATTGTGGAAATTTTCACAGATTTATTCAAAAAGAACAACTGAAATAGCACACGGCAGTAATTATTGAGACCCTTCGCACTTATTTTGAGCTAATACAGCCATGAGTCTTCTTGGTAATGATGCAACAAGTTTTTTCACACCTGGATTTGGGGATCCTCTGTGATTCCTCCTTGCAGATCCTCTCCAGATCTGTCAGGTCAGATGGTGAACATTGGTGGACAGCCATTTTCAGGTCTCTCCAGAGATGCTCAATTGGGTTTAAGTCAGGGCTATGGCTTGAGCATTCAAGAAGAGTCACAGAGTTGTTCCAAAGCCACTCATTGATTTTAGCTGTATGCTTAACGTCATTGTCTTGTTGGAAGGTGAACTTTTGGCCCAGTTTGTGGTCCTGAGCACTCCAGAAAATAATTTTGGTCCAGGATATCTCTGTACTTGGCTGCAATCTTCTTGTCTTCAATTGGAACCAGTTGTCCTCGTCCCCACAGCTGAAAAAAAAAATCCACAGCATGATGCTGCCACCACTATCATTCAATTTGGAATGTATTGGGCAGGTGATGAACAGGGCCTGGTTTTCTCCACACATATCACTTAGAATTAAGGACAAAAAGTTATTTCCTGGTCTCATTTGACCAGAGAGTCTTGTTTCTCATAGTCCGGGAATCCTTCGTCTTTTTTGTCTGACGCTATGCAGGATTTCATTTGTCTTGCTCTGCGTAGAAACTTGGGTCAGCCACTCTGCCATAAAGCTCCGACTGATGGAGGACTGCAGTGATGGTTGACTTTCTAGAACTTTCTCCCATCTTCCCACTACATCTCTGGCGCTCACCCACTTTGATCTTTGGATTATTCTTTACTGGTGTCACCAATGCTCTTCTCCCGCGATTGTTCAGTTGCTGGATGGTTAGCTCTAGGAAGAGTGCAGGTCGTTCAAAGTAACTTCCATTTAAGGATTACGTTGGCCTCTGTGCTCTTAGGAACATTAGGTGCAGCAGAAAGTATTTTGTAACCTTGGCCTGATCTGTGCCTTTCCACAATTCTCTCTCAGTTCTTCGGGAGTTTCTTAGACCTCATGATTCTCATTTGCTCTAAATCCACTGTGACCTTTAAAGTCTTATACAGTATAGGAAGGTGTATGCCTTTCCCAATCAAGTCCAATCATGATAATTAAACACAGCTGGACTCCAATGAAGGTGTAGAACCATTCCAAGCTTGATCAGAAGAAATGGACAGCACCTGAGTTAAATACATGGGTGTCATAGCAAAGGGTCTGAATACTTCTGACCATGTGATGTTTCAGTTTTTCTTTTTTTAATAAATCTACAAACATTTCTACAATCCTGGTTTTTTTTTTCATCAATTTGGGGGTGCTGTGTGTACATTAATGGGGGGAATGAACAATGATTTTAGCAAACAACTACAATATGACAAAAAATGAAAACTCTGATGGGTTGTGAATACTTGGTGTACCCACTGTATATTTTGTGTTTTGTGTACACCACACTCATCAAGCCAAATCACATACATGCAGGCATGCAAGGAGAGATGTAAGCGTGAAAGGTACGCGCAAACAGTGCTGCTCCTATTGAGTTGGGGAGGATGATGCCTCAAAAAGGGCACCTCGACAGTAGCCGGAAAGAGCTAGCACAACCAGTTTTCACCTTTTACATTTTGTCTCCAGTAGGACCTGAACCCTGACGCTCCAGTTTCAAACCCTTAAAGATGAGTTACTGCCTCCCCATTAATAGTAGTACAGTGAAACCTTCTTACAACGGACCCCGACAATACGGATATCGGATAAAAATGGACCGCCTTGTCTGAACAATGTCTCCAAAAATAGTTTCCATTTGTCACTTAAACCGCCGTAGACAAAGTCTGTTAGGTCAAGAATTGGCCGATGTTGTTTACTGTCGCTGTGGCACAATGCAGGGAGAGAATGGGACTGGCATATTTCCGGGTCTAATTCCAAAAGATGTGCCTACCTGGCGGCCATGTTGAATGTGGGGCATTGACGTGCCGGCCATTTCCATACATCCATCCATCCATTTTCTGAGCCGCTTATCCTCACAAGGGTCGCGGGAGGCGGGGGCCCTTTCATGATGGTCATATCTACTGTCTATTGGTATGACGGCAGTGTTAACTGAGGAATACAAAACACACGTCTCTGGAGTCTGGAACATGCAATTTTTGGTGTAGGAAATTTTTTTTGTCAAGCCGTTCACCTTTGGCAACAGATTTGGAACTAGGAAGCACACAAATTCCTCGCGGCTCATGAGCGCGACTAGCCTATGATGAGTACTGTACATCAACAATGCCACCATAACCAAGCACACTGGCGTGGTAAGTTTGGATAAAATGTGAAACTTTCAAACATTTGGAAACTTTTAAAAATATTTATTTACAATAACTTTTTACTGTCCTGGCCACCCCAAAAACCCTACAAAACAATCATTTTGTACTGTACCGTTATATGGGTGCATATGGCCTAATTTGCTTCAATGTAACGGACAATCGGCTATATCAGACAACACCCACCCCCCGCCCTTATGAGTCCCTTCTAGGGATGAGGATCCACTGTAGTTAAACTGTGAATTAATGAGGGAGAGTAGACCTACAGACAGAAAACAACAGAAGCCCTCTCTTCAAATTACTTCATCAAACACTTCATCATAGTTATGAACTTACTTTATAAACACTGTTACAATTTGTTCACTAAGATGGATAGTATGCACTCAACTCAGAACTTATTAGGCATGACACTGGATATATTTGGACTTCTGACCTTGCTGTGCACAAAATACGCAACAATTTACCTCTGGGGAATTAATTAAGTATCATATTGTTAGTTATTTATCTTCCAGTAGCTCATTATATTGGCTTCGAGGGGGCCACCATGCAATTCCACACAAGTCAAACGAGAAGCTTTTAAGAACTATTAAGTAGGTTTTTCTCCCAGGTATTGGAATAGCCACAAACACACAAGTTCACACTTATAAAACCCATTTAAAAATACCATTATATGCACTCATTTACAGGCCGGTCTGCACTCAGTTCAATTCCTAACACTTAACATACTGTATTGGTCAATGTATTTACGGACATTATAAACACATGGAGCTTCCCAGTTTGTTTTGCTAAACCCTTGTGATATTGTGTGTGTGTGTGTGCGTGCCTGCGAATGTGTTTGTGTGCGTGTGCATGTGTGCGTGCATGTATGTACGCGGTTTCAGAAGCAGACAGAAAGACAGGAAGAACCAGTTTAAAATTACCCAAACTAAGGAGTTAAAATAGCAAGGCGTCTGCTCTCAGAAACACATTGCAGAAGGGAAGTAAACAAAGTTGAGGGACTCCAGTCACTTGACTCGTCTCGTGTCAGACTGAAATCACCAATTTTGGGACTCGCAACTTGTTTGGTTAAAACTTATATGACTCCAACTTGACTTCGCCTATATGAGACTAGATGACTTAACGTCTCGCCGACATACTTTTGAAAATCAGCGTTTTCAAGCTAATGTTCAAATTTGTTTTGTTTTGAAGTGCCGCAAACTTGGCAACAGACCAATACACTATGATGTGGAGTGCAAAGGCCACTTCATGAAGCAGGTATGGAGGGTGCTCAGAAGCAGTGGCAGAAGTGTGCGACCGCGGAGGGCGGAACTTGGTGGGCGGGGAGAGGAATTTCAAACTAACCCCCCCCGATAAATATATTAAATGTCATAAAATTTAAGGTTGTCGCTCACATAGCATTTGTAGTGGCACAAAACGGTTAAAAATGTTCTTCAGAACCACCCCTCTGATCCAGCAATTTGCTGTAAATCCGGGGTGACAGCAGTTAATGATTAATAAACATCCTAAATTCACTTAAGATCGTCACGAAAAATAATAAATAAACTCCATGTGTACACCCCCCCCCCCAAAGTTTTGTGCATACTGATTCAAGTCGTTTCTGTAAAAACGTTAGAAACTGTGATTCCCACGGTTCCTGGTTCAGTGTCTTCCACATACCAAGGATTTCTTCAGCTTTTCTCACTGTTTAATAGAGCCTTTTAGCCTTTCTATTGGGGGTTAACAACCTATACATTGTTCTCCCTTGACTGATACACAGTGTAAAAAAAACAATTTTTACCATCATACCATGCGCGTTGGTGCCTGCTGCTTTTCTCACACACCACTTCTCATTCATCCCTGAAAACAGGGGATCAAGGTGTGACCTTGGGCACGGTTCAAATTCGAAGGTGAAAGGTCTTCCTTTCAGCATGCTAAGAGGTTGGTGATGTTTTTCTGTCATCAAAGCAACTGCATAACATGATGGAACTTGCTACAATTTAAAGCAACTGTGTATGTGACTGTGTGTGGTAGGAGGTTAGTGGTAGGGGTGCTAAACAAGGTTGAGGGGCAGAACTTCCATGGAAATGTAGGAAGTTGCTCCCCATCTACAAGCCCCAATGTGTATGTGTGTGTGTGTGTATATATATATATATATATATATATATATATATATATATATATATATATAAACTAAGCTAATCTGTACGTTGGAGTTCCATCATATTTTTAGAAGGCATGCAATTCACAACACACATAGAACAATCTACAAAACTTAGATTAGTTACAGTGTCCTTCAGTCTGACAGATAATTTACTACTCTTTCACTACCAAACCTGCCCTATTCCTTCCAAATGTTTTCTTTGAAGATGACGTGACTCAAATACTGTAAAGCTTAGTCAAAGGCTTGTTGTGACTGATACAGAGACGAAACTTCAAATATGTGGGATTGCTCTGACTGGCTGGAGTTAAACCTCCACAAACCTCCTTCTCCTACCCAGAGCTTCCCAGGTTTACAGGATTCACTCAGTACATACTCTTTCAATACAGTATGTAGCCTCTCTACAGTTAAACTATAAAGTTGTCAAAAATGGACAAATTCTATTTTTTGGGGGGGAGGGATTCTTCTTGGCTTCTTCACTCTTCCTATAACCACCCGACACTTTTCCTTCTCCTTCCCCAACCTGTTTTTTTCCCTCATGCAGACGAGGATAGATAGTTGGGGTGAATAAAGGTTAGAGGGAGGGGTAGACAGATGAAAGTGGCAATGCCCCAGTGCTTATATGTGAGAGTGGGACGCCTACTGATGTGTGCATTCATATTAACTGGCTTCCAGACGCGTAATAACCTTTTGATATTTTCTCAGTCCTGCAGCTCTAGACGGAACACAAAAGCATGAAATTGTACATCAATTAAGTATCAGTAGTAGACAAGGCCAGCAATTAATTCATATGACTTTTAATTGTGGAAACAATATCAAAAGTGTACAACTTCTGCTTGATGGCACCTGGATTCATGCAAACAACTTTGATCCTACAGTGTAAGGCTTTATCATGCAAACACACTGAAACACTCAGACAGAAGCCATATTTTTAAGCTTTTAATTTATTGTATTGAAGAAAGTTTCCAGCTGTTATTTGGAATTCTTGGAACAGTTCATCATGTGTCCTAAAAAACATTATTGTTAAATAGTTGTTGTAGGTGGTTAATTCCATGTTATTCCCATGTACTAAAATGAAGGGTTATATTATTCATTTTGAAATCTGGATTATGCCAGATTGGGGAGAGCATACTGGGAGCTAATTGAGAGCCTGTCGATTCTAAATTTTGCCACCAAGCCGTTAAGGTGGATGAGATTATTGGATTCTTGAAACATTTATGGCGTTTAAGACTAGTAGAAATAAATGGGAGTTTTGGTAGTTTGATGTTTTTGCAGTCTGTTTGTTCCAATTCTAGCCAAGAATCACGCTCCTCACTGTGGTGCAACCATTTGATGAGGTATTGTAATTGGTTAGCTAAATAATGGTGTTTAAAATTGGGAGCATTTAGGCCTCCCTCCTGTTTACTTTTGTGAAGAGTAGATAGACTATTATTCTATTTTTCATATTTTTTGAATAAAAATGGATTACAGCAGAAACTAAGGTTTGAAACCATTTAAATGTGGGCATAAATGGGATCATTGAAAATAAATAATTTATTTGAGGTAAGCCCCTCCTTGAGCCATCACCTTATCGTGGTGGAGGGGTTTGTGTGTCCCAATGATCCTAGGAGCTAAGTTGTCTGGGGCTTTATGCCCCTGGTAGGGTCACCCATGACAAACAGGTCCTAGGTGAGGGACCAGACAAAGCATGGCTCAAAGACCCCTTATGATGGACTTGGTTTTCCCTTGCCCGGACGCGGGTCACCGGGGCCCCCCTCTGGAGCCAGGCCTGGTGGTGGGGCTCGAATGCGAGCGCCTGGTGGCCGGGCCTTCACCAATGGGGCCCGGCCGGGCTCAGCCCGAAAGGCTAACGTGGGTCCCCCTTCCCTTGGGCTCACCACCTGTGGGAGGGGCCATTGGGGTCAGGTGCAGTTTGAGCTGGGCGGTGGCCGAAGGCAGGGACCTTGGCGATCCGATCCCCGGCTACAGAAGCTGGCTCTAGGGACGTGGAATGTCACCTCTCTGGCAGGGAAGGAGCCCGAGCTGGTGTGTGAGGTCGAGAAGTTCCGACAGATCTTGGCCTCTGGTACCAGTCCTCTCAAGAGGGGTTAGACTCTCTTCCACTCTGGGGTTGCCCATGGTGAAAGTCGCTGAGCAGGTGTGGGTATACTTATTGCCCCTGGCTTGGCACCTGTACGTTGGGGTTCACCCCGGTGGACGAGAGGGTAGCCTCCATCCGCCTTCGGGTGGGGGGACGGGTCCTGACTGTTGTTTGTGCAGATGCACCAAACACCAGTTCAGAGTACCCACCCTTTTTGGAGTCCTTGGTGGGGGTGCTGGAGAGCGCTCCCGCTGGGGACTCCATCGTTCTGCTGGGGGACTTCAATTCTCACATGGGCAATGACAGTGAGACCTGGAAGGGCATGATTGGGAGGAATGGCCTCCCTGATCAGAACCCGAACGGTGTTCTGTTATTGGACTTCTGTGCTCATCGCGTATTGTCCATAACGAACACCATGTTCAAGCATAAGGGTGTCCACACGTGCACTTGGCACCAGGACACCCAAGGTCGCAGTTCGATGATCGACTTTGTGGTTGTGTCATCGGACTTGCGGCCCCATGTCTTGGACACTCGGGTGAAGAGAGGGGCAGAGCTGTCAACTGATCACCACCTGGTGGTGAGTTGGCTCCAATGGTGAGGGAAGATGCCGGTCTGACTTGGCAGTCCCAAACGTATTGTGAGGGTCTGCTGGGAACGTCTGGCAGAATCCCCTGTCAGAAGGAGTTTCAACTCCCACCTCCGACAGAACTTTGCTCATGTTCCGGGGGAGGCGTTGGACATCGAGTCCGAGTGGACCATGTTCCGCGCCTCCATTGCTGAGGCGGCCGACCGGAGCTGTGGCCGTAAGCTCGGGCAATCCCCGAACCCGTTGGTGGACACCAACGGTGAGGGATGCTGTCAAGCCTATCAGGCTTTTTTGGCCGGTGGGACTCCTGAGGCAGCTGATGGGCACCGACTGGCCAAGCGGAATGATGCTTTGGTGGTCGCTGAAGCAAAAACTCGGGTATGGGAGGAGTTCGGTGAGGCAATGGAGAAAGACTTCCGGACGGCTTCGAGGAAATTCTGGTCCACCATCCGGCGTCTTAGGAGAGGAAAGTAGTGCACCACCAACCCTGTGTATAGTGGGGATGGGGCACTGCTGACCTCGCTCGACTCAGGACGTTGTGAGTCGGTGGGGAGAATAGTTCGAAGACCTCCTCAATTCCACCGACACGCCTTCCCATGAGGAAGCAGAGTGTGGGTTCTCTGAGGCAGGCTCTCCTATCACTGGGTTTGAGGTCACCGAGGTGGTTAAAAAGCTCCTCGGTGGCAAGGCCCCGGGGGTGGATGAGATTCGCCCGGAGTTCCTAAAGGCTCTGCATGTTGTGGGGCTATCCTGGTTGACATCGGGGACAGTGCCTCTGGATTGGCAGACTGGGGTGGTGGAGGGTGTGTTCCAACTAAAGGGGGATCACACTCCTCAGCCTCCCTGATAAGGTCTATTCAGGGGTGCTGGAGAGGAGGGTCCGTCGGGAAGTCGAATCTCAGATTCAAGAAGAGCAGTGTGGTTTTCGTCCTGGCCGAGGAGCAGTGGACCAGCTCTACACCCTCGGCAGGGTCCTCGAGGGTGCATGGGAGTTCGCCCAACCAGTCTACATGTGTTTTGTGGACTTGGAGAAGGCATTCGACCGTGTCCCTCAGGGAGTCCTGTGGAGGGTGCTTCGGGAGTATGGGGTACCGAACCGCCTGATATGGGCTGTTCGGTCCCCGTACAACCGGAGTCAGAGTTTGGCCCGCATTTCCGGCAGTAAGTCGGACTCGTTCCCGGTGAGGGTTGGACTCTGCCAAGGCTGCCCTTTGTCACCGATTCTGTTCATAACTTTTATGGACAGAATTTCAAAGCGCAGCCGAGGCGTAGAGGGGGTCCGGTTTGGTGGCCTCAGTATTGCATCGCTGCTTTTGATGATGTGGTTTCTGTTTGCTTCATCAAGCCGTGATCTCTAACTCTCACTGGAGCGGTTCGCAGCAGAGTGTGACGCGGCAGGGATGAGAATCAGCACCTCAAATTCTGAGACCATGGTCCTGAGTCGGAGAAGGGTGGCGTGCCCTCTCCAGCTCGGGGATGAGATCCTGCCCCAAGTGGAGGAGTTCAAGTATCTTGTGGCCTTGTTCACGAGTGAGGGAAGAATGAACGGGAGATCGACAGGCGGATCGGTGCAACGTCTGCAGTGATGCGGACTTTGTATCGGTCTGTTGTGGTAAAGAAGGAGCTAAGCCGAAAGGCGAAGCTCTCAATTTACCGGTCGATCTACGTTCCTACCCTCACCTATGGTCACGAGCTGTGGGTAGTGACCGAAAGAACAAGATCCCGGATACAACCGGCCGAAATGAGTTTCCTCCGCAGGGTGTCCGGGCTCTGCCTTAGAGATAGGGTGAGAAGCTCGGTCATCTAGAAGGATCTCAGAGTAGAGTCGCTGCTCCTCCACATCGAGAGGAGCCAGATGAAGTGGCTGGGCCATCTGATTCGGATGCCTCCCGGACGCCTCCCTGGTGAGGTGTTCCGGGCATGTCCCACCTGGAGGAGACCCCGGGGACTACCCAGGACACGCTGGAGAGACTACATCCTTCGGCTGGCCTGGGAACGCCTCGGGATTGCCCCGGAAGAGCTGGATGAAGTGGCTGGGGAGAGGGAAGTCTGGGCGTTCCTGCTAAACCTACTGCCCCCGTGGCCCTACCTCGGATAAGCGGTAGAAAATGGATGGATATTTGAGGTAAGGTTTTCATTTTTATTGTAACTATTCTTCCCAGTAATTATATAGGCAAGTTATTCCAGCGTTTTAAATCAGATAAGATTTTTTCCAGAAGTGGTGTGTAATTTACATTGGTTAGCTCTGTGAGTTTTGATGAAATATTGATCCCTAAATACTTACTGTTTCTTATAGGAATAGGGTAATCTGGGATTTGATCTGCCGGAGTCTAGGAGTTTGCTGTTATTGGGAGTATTGTTGATGTTGTCCAGTTAATAGAGTAGTCTGGTATTTGTGAAAATGTTTAATGAGATTGAAAACAGCCTGAAGAGAATACTTGGGTTCCTGTAAGTAAAGAAGAATATCGTCAGCATATCGATTTATTTTGTGTTCTGTCACTCGTGAGCAGATACCTTTAATATTAGCATTCTGACGGATAGCGGCAGCAAGAGGTTCGATAAATATTGCAAATAGCATTGGTGAAAGTGGACATTCTTGTCTGGTTCCTCTTTGTAATGTAAAACTTTGTGAAGTTTATTTGTGGTGACTGTCGCTTTTGGCGAATTGTATAATGTTACTATCCAATGTATAAATGAATCTCCAAATCCAAATTTGCAAAGTACTGCAAACAGGAAAGCCCAGTTAACTTTATCGAAAGCTTTCTCTGCGTCAAGTGACATAATGATTGCGTTTAGATTGTTACGCTGTGACATGCTTATTAAATTCAACAGACGTCTGACATTATTTGTGGAACTTCTACCTTTAACGAAGCCTGTCTGGTCATAGTGGATTATCGACAGAAATACCTTTTCAAGTCTCGCTGCGAGGGCTTTCGAGATATTCTTTATATCTACATTAATCAGTAATAAGGGCCGATAATTCGCCGGGAGAGTGGGGTCTTTACCTGGCTTTAGTAATAACTTAATTGAAGCAGTGTTCATATGGCTACTAATTCTACCTTTATCCTTTATCTCATTGACTTTTCTTAAAAATAGAGGCACTAGTATTGGCCAAAAATGTTTAATGAATTCAACAGGAGTTCCGTCCAGGCCAGGCGCCCGTCCCAGTTGCATATTTTTTAAATGTGTTATGTAATTCTGCGGTGGTTAAAGGAACATCAAGGCTGTCTTTAATTTTTGTATTTAATTGAGGGATGTTTAGATCCTTAATAAAAGTTTCGATTTCTTTTTGCTCTGGGTTGTTCGAAGATGCGTATAAGGTGCTATAAATTTTTTTAAAAATTTAATACAGTGAATGTATACAGTTGCCGTTTGAATCTTGAATGGCTGTAATTAATGATTTTTCTTTATTGCGCTGAAGTTGGTTTGCAAGGAATTTTCCCAATTTATTATTGTACTCAAAGTTAGTTTATCTTAACTGTTGTTGTAGAAAATCTGTTCTTTTTGATAAGCTAACGTCTAACTGATGTTTTGCCTTTTGGTTTCTAAACGTATTTATCGGATTAATTGCGTATTCTTCTGTGAGGTGTTTAATTTTTTTCCTCAATTCCATTTTTCACTTTTTGTTCTTGTTTTTAAATGAAAAGAATATGATATGATTCAACCTCTCAAACCTTTCCCGGTTTCCAGAGATGGGGATATGGTTGGGGACTCGTTGAATTTCAGAAACTCATCCCATTCTTTCCTCACGAAAGAATCAAAATCTGGGTCCTTCAATAGGGGTGTGTTGAAACGCCATGTTGGTGTGGGTGCCAAATTTGATTAAACTTTTAGATTGAGAGAAATCGGTGATGATGATTCGATGTATTTTGGGAGTAATTCTTTGAGCTGCCAAATTGTTTGAAAGAAAGAAATCGATTCTTGACAAAGAGCGGTCAACTGATGAGAAAAATCTATTTTCTCTTTTTGTAGTTTTTCAGCCTCCATATGTCAACGAGACCAAAGTCATCCATATACTGCTCTAGTATATTGGAGCGTTGTGGCTGATTACTATTTTTGAGATTTGAGCGATCTATTAGGGGATTTAATGAAAGGTTATAATCACCTCGCATAATAATTGTAGAAGTGGCTGACTAGTTCAACAAGTGTGAAAAGAGCATGTGAAAAAAGGCTGGATCATCTTTATTTGGAGCGTATACATTAACAATTGTATATAGCTTGTTAAATATTGTAGCCTGTATAATTATATATCGGCCCTCTGGATCTGCTACTGTACTATTTATTGTAAAAAGTAGTCTTTTATGGACTATTATTGAGACTCCTCTTTGTCTACAGTGATAAAAGGCTGAGATAACCTAAGTGAAATTAGAGTCAATGAGGCATTTTTCTTCTGACTTAGTAAGGTGCGTTTCTTGTAATCGGAGGAGGTCTGTTATAAATTTAGTGGTATAATCCATAATCTTAATTCTCTTTGCCTGTAATCGAATGCCATTGACATTCCAAGACACGAATGTTAAGTGTGACATATAATGGGTGTGTTTATCATAATTTTAAATAGAGTTGGTACTATGCATTCTTTGTTGTTGACGAATGTTATTTAAAGAGGGTGATAGAGATGCTATATTTGAGTACTGCAAAGCCAGGGTACATAGAAGGGTAACGAGCAAACACTGAACATAGGAAACAAACAGTGACAAGGGGATAATATGGTGTGTGGTGGTGGTTTGTGGTGTGCAAAAAGAGTTTTGAGCGACTTGTGCGTGAAAAGTAATCTTGTCGACTGTATCTTGCTGTATCTTGAGCGCGGACATCATAAACTTTTTAATCTGCACATCTGCCTGAGAAAATGAGGTTGTCACGCATGCTTCTTGATTGAATGTCCAACGTAGTTTCTTTCATGAGTTTATATTCCAGTCTAAGAGTTTGTAGTTCTGCTGACGTTGACATCATGTTTGCTCGAAGCGCAGTATTATCTAAACTTGTGGTATGAACAATCGTTGTGGCGAATGGCTTGACGACTTAAGAGTATTCCGTGCTTTAATACACGACGTGGCACTGCATCTTCCTCATTCGAAGGAGGCTATCTCTCTATAGGCTGATTTGGTCATGTTAGTTCGAAACGATGCAGCCTAATCCTTTCAGGATCAATGCTAGAAGCATTTGCGTTGGCATTATCAATACACATTGTGCTGTCAAGTACATAGAGGATACAGTGTGTGATGTCATTGTCCGGGTTATCCGGTCACGTGTTCCATAAATATGGCAGTTCCCAGTACCTTCCATTCATCCATTTTCCATACCACTTATTCTCACTACGGTCGCGGGCGTGCTGGAGCCTATCCTAGCTGACTCTGGGCGAGACACGGGCTACACCCTAAACTGGTTAGCAGCCAATTGCAGTGCACAAAAACAGTAGACAAACTTCAATTAACCTACCATGCATGTTTTTGGAATGTGGGAGGAAACCGCAGTACCAGGAGAAAACCCTCACAGGCATAGGGAGAACATGCAAACAGGCGAGGCCAGATTTGAAACTGGGTCCTCAGTAGTGTGCATTTATTTTACATTGTTTTTAAAATTTTAAAATAAAAATATAAACTTTCCACTGATGCTTTAAGGGGAAAAAGGGGAAAGTCTCTTCCAGGTGTGGCCGCAGAGCTTAAAACTGGGAGCTGATGCTCACTTCCCCCAACTCACTATGCCACCGAAGGGAAAACTTGAAAAACCCTGTAAGAGCACTGACAAAAAAAAAAAAAACTCAGAACATGACAATTCTCTCACACATGAACAATAACAAAATATTAATAATTTTAGGCCATATTTTGAACAGGTACCGAGACATACCAAGATTTTTTTACCAACGGGTTTGGGGATTGCCGCCACGACAGGCACATAACATCCACTCAGACTCAATGTCCCCCGCTTCCCCCGGGACGTTGGTGAAGTTCTGCCTCAGGTGGGAGTCGAAGCTCCTTCTGACAGGGGATTCTGCCAGATGTTCCCAGCAGACCCTCACAATACGTTTGGTCCTGCCAGATCGGACCGGCATCTTCCTCCACCATCGCAGCCAACTCACCACCAGGTGGTGATCAATTGACAGCTCCGCCCCTCTCTTCACCCGAGTGTCCAAAGAGATGCGGCTGCAAGTCCGATGACTTGACCACAAAGTCGATACATCGAACTGCGACCTAGGGTGTCCTGGTGCCAAGAGCACGTACTTGAACTTGGTGTTAGTTATGGAAAATCCATGATGAGTATAGAAGTCCAATAAAAGAACACCCCTTGGGTTCTGATCGGGGGTGGGGGCTGTTCCTCACAATCACACCCTTCCAGGTCTCACTGTCATTGCCCACGTGAGCATTGAAGTCCCTCAGCAGAACGATGGCGTCCCCAGCGGGAGCGCTCTCCAGCACCCCCTCCATGGACACCAAAAAGGGTGGGTACTCTGAACTGCTGTTTTGTGCATAGGCACAAACAACAGTCAGGACCCTCTCCTCCACCGGGGTGAACCCCAATGTACAGGTGCCAAGCCAGGGGGAAATGAATACCCACACCTGCTCAGCACTTCTCACCATGGGCAACTCGAGAGTGGTAGAGAGGACTCATACCAGAGCCCATGCTGTGTGTGGAGGCGAGCCCGACTATATCTAGTCATAACTTCTCAAACTCACACACCAGCTCGGGCTCCTTCTCTGCCAGACAGGTGACATTCCACGTCCCTAGAGCCAGCTTATGTAGCCGGGGATTGGATCGCCAAGGTCCCTGCCTTCGGCCACCGACCAGCTCACACTGCACCCAACACCTATGGCCCCTCCCACAGGTAGTGAGCCCAAGGGAAGGAGGACCCACGTTACCCTTTTGGGCTGTGCCCGGCCGGGCCTCATGGGTGCAGCCACTGCCACCAGGTGCTCCACTTCGAGCCCCACTCCAGGCCTGGCTCCAGAGGGGGGCCCTGGTGATCTGCGTCCGGGCAAGGGAAAATGTTTCATGTATTTTCAAACATCATAAGGGTCTTTGGAGTCGTATTTTGTCTGGTCCCTCACCTATGACCTGTTTGCCATGGGTGACCCTTCCAGGGGCATAAAGTCCCAGAGAACGTAGCTCCTAGGATCATTGAGACACACAAACCCTCTACCACAATAAGGTTACAGCTCAAGGAGGGGGTTGGTGTATACTCAATATTTTAAAAATGAATTATACAATGCTCACTGTGGTATCGAGGATCCTAAACATCCATTCTGTTGGTGACAAACACAAACTACAACAGGAAGCAATTCAACTACTATTTGTGACTTCCTCTAGAAAACTATGATCCTGACAGGTGTATTATTCATTGGTCATTATTTGTGTGGAAACCTTGGGGAAGCGGTAATGATCCTAAAGCTAAGATAATTCCGACTTTAAATACAGACCCTGCTGAACTGAATGAATTAGCCATTAATGTGGCAATGATTTTTTTTAATTTACTTAAAATAACGAGGAAATAATTTATGTATGTAAAACTGCACTTGTTTCTTTAGGATTTATGAGAAAATGAAATACAAGTATAACTTTTGAACCTTTGAAACCAAGCATGAGCTACTGAGATACATCTAAATTGAGAGCAGGTCTGCCTTTCCCCCCCATTTCCAGACAGGCGGTTGCGCTTTCACTGTGAAATCCTGAGCCAAAAAAAGAAAAGAAATGCCCCAGGGTTAGCACCAAGATTCTTATGACTTCCAAAATACACACCATAATTGGCCTTTTTACATTTGTGTCAAATGTGACTTTGAACATCAAGGCGTGTGTTGACACGTGTGAATTCTTTCTGTCTGCAATGAGTTATGAATTCCATGTGGAAAGCACCATGACTTAAAATAGAACAATAACACTGTCTGAGGTAGCCAAGTACAAGATAAGCCTTGTTGTGACCCTGCTTTTTCACTGATGAGTCATGTCATGTCACAATGTAGTCTTTTCACCTCTGTAAATGTAATAGGCCTACTCTGGATCCTCTTAATGATAGAATTGGATGAAGTTGGATCAAATTTATAACTTGCAAGAAGTTCCACAAATGGAAATGGGAAAGAAGTTGTATGTTTTCAAATGTGGGTAAGAACTAAAACATTAACACCCAACAATAATAAACATACGGGTCATTTTCATATACGTATTTTGATCAATAATGGTAATGACACAAAAAATATATTCATTTCGCAATTTTTATGCTGCCTTGGTTTTATACAGGTAAATGTCTCCCATGCTGAAACAGCCATGCTTAAAGTCCTATTTTAAAAAAGGTATTGATGATTTAAAATTTGAGACATTCATAGTAAAGACAATCCTTATTGACAGAGCAAATGGTAGTGGCCCATTGAAATACACTTCTTTTTTAAAACGGTGACGATAAAAGTGTGTAACGGTAAAGACATGAACAGCTTCATAAAATCGTAGTGTTGCAAAATTTACGTTCCCCTTCAAACTCAAAACAAGTGCATAAATGATCCTAACTACTCATGAAACCCATTACACTATTGTTTCTATACAAGTGTAGTTACGGTAAAGACATGCAATAGTTCCGACACTTTCACAAATTCATACATATTCATTCATATCTCAGCAATAACACCATTTATTTTGCTGTCTGCTATTGTGTGAATGCAAAATGGCTGCATCAGGTCACAGAATCCCTGTGGTATATTGCAACAACATAATTAGGATCTCTCCATTGGAGGACCATTCGAAAATAACCCCAAAAACGTCTGAGGACACCAAGATGCATTTGTGTTAGTATTCATGGAAAATGCATCTTAAGCAATAGATATACTGTATATCAAAACATGTAGCATCTTCAGAAAACATGTAAATCATGAAACTTCATTTTGGACACCTAACGGTAAAGACATTCTAGCATTAATGCTTGAAAAATATGACTTTATAATTTGTTATTTCTTAGAAACATTATTATGACGTTTTGATGGCGATAACAACTGCCAATAATTCAAAGACTTGTATTAATAAAATTAATTGATTTTCAAACTCAAATTCAGTGGCCCATTTCTATACCATGATTGATCAAATTATATGAAAATTACCCATTTATACACCTAGCAGTAGCATTGCTGCGACAAAGTGGAACATTTCAAAATGTTTGATTGACAAGACCTGTCATGGTTCTGTCCTGCAGTCGCCTTTTTGGAGCTTGAGTGGCGCTTTTTGCCTCGCCTTTCCCTCTCTCTCTCTCCCCCTCCCTCTTTCCCCCAGCAATCAGCACCAACTTGGCCGCGCACCTGTCCTCAATCAGCACTCATCACTGCCTGCATAAAAGCCTGCCAGATCCAGGAAACCATCGACAGAGTATTGACAGTGACAGTAGTGGTACACAGGCCGACTCTCGCACTCTAGTTTGTAAGTACTCGACTTTTCGCTATCATACTCACCTCCTTGTGTTCTCCACCATTAACTACAGGTATACAGGTGTATATATATATATTCACCAAATTGGACCTGCGCAACGCGTATCATCTTATCCGCATTAGAGAGGGGGACGAATGGAAAACAGCTTTGAACACCCCCCTCGGACACTTTGAATATGCCCTCGCATTTTTCAAACCTTCATCAATGACGTCCTCTGCGATTGGGTCAACCGGTTCGTCTTTGTTTATCTAGACCAGTGATTTCCAACCTTTATGGAGCCAAGGCAGATATTTTACAATTGAAATATTTCACGGCACACCAACAAACAAAATTGGCACAAAACGTGGATACATTAATTACCGTATGTACTTTTCTGCCATCTGCATTTATTTGTTCTGTCTGTCACTATGCCTCCCTGGCATAAATAGATGAACAAAGATACATTATTTCTTGTAAGTAAATAATTTTTTTGAGCAATTAAGTAAAATTTGATAACTTCCCACGGCACACCTGAATAGAGCTCACGGCACACTAGTTGGGAATCACTGATCTAGACGACATCCTCATCTTCTCTTGCTCCCCCAAAAACATCACCAATATATCTGCCAAGTCCTTCAGCGCCTTCTCGAAAATAGCCTTTTTTGTGAAACCAGTGTGAATTCCATCTCCCCTCCGTACACTTCTTAGGTTACATCATTGCCAAGGGTGAGTTACAACCAGACCAGGCCCATTCTCTCCACGCGCAAAGAGCTGCAACATTTCCTAGGCTTCGCCAAGTTCTACCGTCGATTCCAGTCTCACCTCCACCAGTTCCCCATTCCATTGGACCCCTGCCGCATCGCAAGCATTTGAACGCCTGAAGGAACTTTTCACTTGTGCCCCCATCCTGAGACACCCCAACCCTTCCCTACAGTTCGTCGTGGAAGTTGATGCCTCTGACACAGGGGCTGGAGCCGTCCTCTCCCAGCGAGACCCTGTGTCCCAAAAATTACATCCCTGTGCTTTTTTTCCCCCGGCGCCTTTCCACATCCGAGCAAAATTACGATGTGGGGAATCGTGAGCTACTAGCCATCGTCTGGGCCCTGGAGGAGTGGAGGCACTGGCTGGAGGGGACCACCGTTCCATTTATTATATGGACCGACCACAAAAAACTCACCGATCTCCGTTCCGCTAAGCGGCTTAACACCCAGCAAGCTCGTTGTGCTTATTTCTCAGCCGTTTCAATTTCAGCTTCTCCTTCCGCCCCGGTTCCCGCAACGGCAAACCTGTCGCCTTCTCTCGTATTTTTTCACCCCCCCTCCCGCCCAGTAGAACCAGAATCCATCCTTCCTTCATCTTGCTTCATTGGGGCAGCCCCTTGAAAGATCGAACAAACGGTTAAGAAAGCTCAAAGAACCCAACCTGATCCCAAGACCATACCCCCTGACCGTCTCTTTGTGCCCGACTCCACCCACTCAGAAGTACTTCAATGGGCCCGTAACTCCAAACTAACCTGTCATCCCGGAATCACCCGAACCATGAATATCATTCAACAACACTTCCGGTGGACCAGTCTGGCTAAAGACACCCGTGAGTTCGTCCAAGCCTGCTCTCTCTGTGCTTGAGGACAACCCTCACATCAAGCCCCAGCTGGTCTGCTGCGCCCTTTACCCATTCCGAGTCACCCTTGTTCCCACATTTCCCTGGACTTCGTCACCGGCCTAGTCCCCTCTGAAGGTAACACCATCATCCTTACAATCATAGATCGTTTCTCCAAGTGTGTCCATTATGTACCCCTTTCCCAAGTTGCCCTCTGCTTTTGAAACCACTAACCTCCTAGTCCTCCACGTGTTCAGACTTCATGGCATTCCGATGGACATTGTGTCAGTCAGAGGTCCAAGGTCTGGCAAGAATTCTGCAAGGCAGTGGGCGCGGCAGTCAATCTGTCTTCCAGCAACCACCCCCAATCCAACAGCCAGACGGAGCAGGTGAACCAAAGCCTGGATAATAACTGTCATGGTTGTGTCCTGCAGTCCCCTTTTTGGTGCTTGGGTGGCTTTTTTGCTTCACGTTTCCCTCTCTCTCTCTCTCTCTCTCTCCCCCTCCCTCTCTGCCCCAGAAATCAGCACCACGTTGGCCGCGTCCTCAATCAGCACTCAGCACTGCCTGTATAAAAGCCTGCCAGATCCAGGAAACCATCGCCAGAGTGTCGACAGTGACAGTAGTGTTACACAGGTCGACTCTCGCACTCTAGTTTGTAAGCACTCGACTTTACGCAATCACACTCACCTCCTTGTGTTCTCCACCATTAACTACAGGTATACAGGTATGTCATATGAATTATGCAATATTTGGGACAGGTGCTTGATGACAAAGCCTATTCAACAGCATGATGACAGTCAAAATAACTGTATATTG
Organism: Phyllopteryx taeniolatus; assembly: GCF_024500385.1. Taxonomy (NCBI): domain Eukaryota; kingdom Metazoa; phylum Chordata; class Actinopteri; order Syngnathiformes; family Syngnathidae; genus Phyllopteryx; species Phyllopteryx taeniolatus. Next base: position 26,313,553 of record NC_084513.1, on the reverse strand, counting down.
TATACTGTATAACTGTATTAAAGTAACTTTTCCTGATGTTCACCATTCCAGCCTATGTATTTTTTTTAAATTGCATGTCTTTGCAGGTGATCTCGAGTCAATCCCTGTTGGATTGATCTCCAGTCATTCACAGGACTTTCAGACACACAACCATTCACACACACACGCACACACTCATCCCATGGACAGTTGAGAGTCGTCAATTAACCTACTATGCATATTTCGAAAGTGAGAGTAAGTCGGAGTACCGGGAGAAAACCCATGGAAGTACAGGGAGACAAACAGGAATGGATGAATGCAAACAGGTCATGGGATATTTTTTCGATTATATCCTTTTTATTCCATTTAAAGCCATTCATGGTTGAAGGTAAGGCTCGGATTCGGTTTTTCTGCACTCGCTATTCATGACAACGTAAACTAGTGATTATCGAATCAATTAGATTTGTTTTTGCCCTTGTACTATTTCCAAATTATAGTCCAACAAATGAAAAGCCCAATTTGATTATTTTAAAATTCTATCTATTGAGCCAGTAAGGGAGTAGGCTGGCATTTTTTAACTTATGACTGACAATTTTAGTTATTTCTCCATATAGAAAGGTTTTCTTTTTAAGTTTAAAATGACCGTGACAGCCATTCCTCACCGTAGAATCGTCGGTTTTGCGCTGGTCGTTGGAGCCAAAATCCTCACCAAATGGTAACTGCCACTTTTCCAGCTAACCTGACTAGCGAGCCCTCGGTGTAGCCTGCTAGCTACTGCTGGCTAACTAGCCGCGTAATTAAAGCGGGTCCATACCAAGAGATATGTTTGCGGTCCCGCACTCCTATACAGTAGCAGTCAATATCATGCCCGTCAGAATTTTTCTGCACTCTATCTGAGTTTGAACAAATACCGTACACATGCCGCAAAGACAGGTATCAACAATATACTGGGTAGGATTGACTTCAGTAGCTCCAGTGAGTCATGAAAGTAAAAAGCCTCCCCTGAGCCTAAATTCATGTACTTGGAGATGAATTCAATTTGTGTGCAAGTAAACAGGTTGTATGTGTTTATGTGACTTAGGGGGAGTAAGTCAGACAGCAGGGTTTTATTTTTGTGTGTGTCAAGCCCACGCAGTGGTTTTCTCATGTTTAGTCTCACACAAAGACAGGGAGGAAGGTCCCTGTTCCCTCCCACTATTTTGCTTTTGGAACAACTTGAAGCATGTTAAAACATTTAGTGGTGTGATGAAGTGTTCATTGTAGGGTTAAAGCAGGAGAGATAAAAGAACTGCTTTATTAGCCAATACAAACAATATATTACAAATAGAAGCATGATAAAGTCTTATATTATTCATGTCTCTTTAAGAATTCATCCATCCATCCATCCATTTTCTGAGCCGCTTCTCCTCACTAGGGTCGCGGGCGTGCTGGAGCCTATCCCAGCTGTCATCGGGCAGGAGGCGGGGTACACCCTGAACTGGTTGCCAGCCAATCGCAGGGCACATAGGAACAAACAACCATTCGCACTCACAGTCATGCCTACGGGCAATTTAGAGTCTCCAATTCATGCATGTTTTTGGGATGTGGGAGGAAACCGGAGTGCCCGGAGAAAACCCACGCAGGCACGGGGAGAACATGCAAACTCCACACAGGCGGGGCCGGGGATTGAACCCGGGTCCTCAGAACTGTGAGGCTGACGCTCTAACCAGTCGCCCACCGTGCCGCTCTTTAAGAATTAAAAAGCAATAATTTCATGCCAATTGGGTATTTGAATATATATATTTTTAACCCTCATAATGTACTCTTGCTCCTCCACTTTTTATATTTTCATGTAATTTTCATTGCTCTCTCCTATGAACAACAACGTTATCCTTATAAAGTAATTGGTAATTGGTTTTACCACTGAACCATGTCTATCAAAGCCTTTCTACATTAAATCTTAGGGGACATGACATCACACAAGATTCAGCTTTCATTATGATTTGCTAACATGATTTGCTAATCGTAATGGAAGCCAATTATCAACCATCACCTACAGTGCTGTGAAAAAATATTGGCCCACTTCTCAAATTCTTATATTTTGCATAGATTGCCCACTTTAATGTTTAAGATCATCAAAAAATGTAAATATCAGACCAATATAACCCAAATTAATTTAAAATGCTGTTTTTAAAAGGTGATTCATTAATTAATGGGGAAAAAAAACCTATTCAAAGTTACCTGGCCATGTGTCAAAAAGTAATGGTCCCCTAAATCTAATAACTGGTTGGACCAGCCTCAGTAGCAACAACTGAAATCAAACGTTTCCTATAACTGGCAATGAGTCTTTCACATCTATTTTGTCTATTTTGTCCCACTCTTCCTTGCAAATTTGTTTGAATTCAGCATAAATGGAGGATGGATTTTGAGCATGAACGGCCTTTTTAAGGTCATGCCATTGCATTTCAATCGGATTTAAATCTGAACTTTGACTAGGCCACTCCAAAACCTTCATTTTGTTTATTTAAGCCATTCAGAAGTTGACAGCTGGTATGTTATGGATTAGTCTGCTGCAGGACCCAAATGCGCTTCAGTTTGAGGTCACAAACTGATGGCTGAACATTCTCCTTCAGGATTTTCTGATAAAGAGCAGAATTCATGGTTCCATCAATCACAGCAAGTTGTACGGGTCCTGACGGAACAAAGCAAGACAAGACCCAAGACCATCACACTACCACCTGTATGTTTGGCTGTTGGTCAGATGTTCTTTTTCTGAAATGCTGTGTTACATTTACACAAGATGTAACGAGAAACACACCTTCCAAAAAGTTCAACTTTCATCTCATCAGTCCATATAATATGTTCCCAAAAGTCTTGGGAATAACTCAGATGTTTTTTTGCAAAAGTAAGATGAGACGATGTTATTTTTGGTCAGCAGTGGGTTTTGCCTCGGAACTCTGCCATGGATGCCATTTTTGCACAGTCTTTTCCTAATTGTTGTGTCATGAAGACTGACCGTAACTGAGGCAAGGGAGGCCTGCAGTTCTTTGTTCTGATTTCCTTTGTGGCCTCCTGGATGAGTCATTGCTGTTCTCTTGGGGTAATCTTTGTAGGTAAGCAACTCCTGGGAAGGTTCACCACCGTTTCATGTGTTCTCCATGTGAGGATAATGGCTCTCCCTATGGTTCGCTGGAATCCTAAAGCTATAGAAATGGCTTTTGTAACCCTTTCCAGATTGATATATGTCAATTACTTTATTTCTCGACTGTCCTGGAATTTCTTTGGATCGTATCGTTTTATTTCTTTAGATCTTTTGTCTGACTTAATTTTGTGGGGACAGATTCTATTTAATTGCTCTGGAGGTAATCAGGCTTGCGTGTGGTCAGTGAAAATTAACCAAAAATTGTGATTAGCCACAATTAAGTCATGATTAAACAACTAACTACTTTTTCACACAGGGCAAGGTAACTTTGAATAGTGTTTTTTTCCTTAATAATTGAAATCACCATTTTAAAAACAGCATTTTTCAGCATCAAAATTGCCTTTCACTCTCTTCACAACCTGTCACAGTCAACTGTGACGAAGCAAAACGTTCTGTGTTTGTGAGTGTGGTTACACCAATAACAAAGTCGGTAATCTAAATTGTTGCATCCATATGAGCTGGTGTGTCTGGGCCTGTGACACCCCATCTGGGCCACGCTGCTCACTGATACTGACGTGTTTTTTATGTGAGCTTGCACCCTCCCAACTTAATACAGCAAACCAGGAGCCAGGGTAACAACCTTCAAACATTTAGCAAGGTTTGCAAAAAAAAAAACTCAGAGTGAAAAAAATATATTTTTTAATGGAATCTTGATTGGTACTGGATCTCAAGGGCAAAATAATCAATGTTTATATGTTTCTAAAAGTATTATTAAATCCATGTGTGGTAAGGGATAAAACTATTGACTAAAATGTACTACCCGCAGTACTTCCCGCTCCAACCCGTATGATTCAATGAATCTGTATATCGGGGTAATCAAATGTATACGATCTCTGTCGTTCAAATAGGGACACCACATCGGTTTATTCTCTAAAACAAGGCCAAAAATCTGTCTTTGCTGTAAGGTTGCCACATTCATTTGAGTTTGTTCTCGACATCAGAGCTTCATATATCTCTACACTCAGGCACACACAAAACACTGTCCAATTCTTTATATATGTCAAATTTATTTTCTACTTCTACAGATACAGGTGGATAAAATGCAAGAAATGGAAATAAAAGGGTCATATATACATATATATGCAGGGATCTCGTGTTTGATGTGCATTCCGCATCCCTGATGTACAAAAATGACAATATGCGTCCATTGATGCATAACATTGCTTACCTATGTGTGTGTGCAAGGCTCGACTTAAGCGGTCTCGCATTGAAGTTTCTGGATCAAAATTCGCATTTTGAGCATCTAAAAACACATTGAAAAGCAAAACTGCAAATTAGGTTTATCTCGGAGACGGTCGCAAAGACGGAAGACGGCAGTGACAGAAGTGGAGTATATGACACAACCCACTTAGGCCACCGATGGGTGGATGCGGAAGTGGAGCGTTCAACTGACAAGCGTCAAGACAGCGGTTTCAAAATGTGATGCCGAATTGAGAAGAGAGAGAAAAAAGACATGGCGAAAGTGTGGTCGCATTTGGGTAAAGTTAACATAACGCAATTCAGTGAGTTTAACGTTAGCCTACTTAACTGACATAACGTTAACGCTGTGGGCTGTGGAGTGTCTCTTTTAATTATGAATACCGTCGAATGTGGTGCTTTTTAAAAATTATTTTGGACCGTGACAAGGCCAATATAATGCAACCATAACCACTGTTGCCACAGTTAACTTGAAACAGCCACTTAGTTACTTTACTGATTACTTGAGCTTAAAAGTAATTTAGTTACTTTCCTGATTACTTGATTTAAATAGTAACTAAGTTAGAAAAAAGTAATTTTTTATTTACTTTTAGCATCTGCCAAGTGGTAGGAATATCACTTATGCACAGTACAAAAAAAAGAATTAACTTAACCGTACCCATTACTTGGTAATGTATGTCACACAAATTACAGAAGGATGTCATCAACATATAACATATAACAATAACTTAAATATTAGTGTAGTTGAAGCCACATTAAATGAGCAACTTAGTGCAGACTTGACATGCCAACACAGTATCGTAAGTACTTAAACAAGCACACCATTCTCGGTACACTTCTCTAAAGACAGAGTGAGAGAGGGTGGCATGGATCTGAGGAATACAAAACACAAGTCTTTGGAGTTTGGAACATGCTTTTTTTGGTACAGTAACATTATTTTTTTTTGTCAAAGCGTTCTCCTTTGGCAATGGATTTGGAACTAAGAAGCACACTAATTCCTTGCAGCTACACGCACACACACACACACACACACACTCACACGCTGGTTTTTGGATGTGGGAGGAAACTGGAGTACCAGGAAAAAAATCCACGCAGGCATGGGGAGAACATGTAAACTCCTCCCACATCCCAAAAACATGTGTGGTAGGTTGATTGAGGAATCTAAATTGCCTGTAGGTGTAAATGTGAGTGCGAATGGTGCTTTGTTTCTATTTGCCTTACGATTGGCTGGCGACCGGTTCAGGGTGTACCCCACCTTCCGCCCGAAAATAGCTGGGATAGGCTACAGCAGGCAATGACCCTAGTGAGGAGAAGCGGTACAGAAAATGGATGGATGGATATATATACTGAACAAAAATATAAACGCAACATTTTTGTTTTTGCTCCCATTTTTCGGTAGCTGGACTCAAAGATCTAAAACTTTTTCAACATACACAAAAGGCCATTTCCCTCAAATATTGTACACAAATCTGTCTAAATCTGTGTTAGTGAGCCTTTCTCCTTTGTCGAGATAATCCATCCCAACTCACAGGTGTGGCATATCAAGATGCTGATTAGACAGCATGATTATTGCACAGGTGTGCCATAGGCTGGCCACAATAAAAGGCCACTCTGAAATTTGCAGGTTTATCACAGATGTTGTGAGGGACGTGCAATCCACCAGAGCTGCCCGTGAATTGAATGTTCATTTCTCTACCATAAGCCGTCTCCAAAGGTGTTGCAGACATTTTGGCAGTACAGCCAACCAGCCTCACAACCGCAGACCACGTGTAACCCCACCAGCCCAGGACCTCCACATCCAGCATGTTCCCCTTCAGCCACCCAGACAGCTGCTGCAACAATCGGTTTGCATAACCAAAGAATGTCTGCACAAACTCTCAGAAACCATCTCAGGGAAGCTCATCTGCATACTCGTAGTCCTCATCGGGGTCTCGACCTGACTGCAGTCTGTCGTCATAACTGACTTGAGTTCCTGCCAATATCCAGCAACTTTGCACAGCCATTGAAGAGGAGAGGACCAACATTCCACAGACCACAATCAACACCCTGATCAACTCTATGCGAAGGAGATGTGTTGCATTGCGTGAGGAAAATGGTGGTCACACCAGATACTGACTGGTTTTCTGACCCACCCCCAGACCCCCACAATAAAGCAAAACTGCACATTTCAGAGTGGCGTTTTATTGCGGCCAGCCTAAGGCACACCTGTGCAATAATCATGCTGTCTGATCAGCATCTTCATATGCCACACCTGTGAGGTGGGATGGATTATCTCGACAAAGGAGAAATGCTCACTAACACGGATTTAGACAGGTTTGTGAACAAGATTTGAGTGAAAAAGCCTTTTGTGTATGTAGAAAAGGTTTTCGATCTTTCAATCCAGCTCACGAAAAATGGGAGCAAAAACTTATATTTTTGTTCATTGTATGAGGCACACACATATATATATATATATATATATACAAGCACAGGCAATGTAGGGAAGGAGTAACCTAAAACATAAGGTATTTTCAAAAAGGCAAACAAGGCACATGGAAGAATTAAAAGACTCAATTAATGAAGTCCCCATAACCCCCCCCCCCAAAAAAAAAATCAAGTAACAAAAAAACAAGGAAACAAAACACTCACCACTACATTTTACAGGGAAACGAGACATGACGAAGGCTAGGTGACGTAAGACAGCAACAATGATCCGACACAGACTGAAAGAAACCAGACAACAAAACACAAACAAACTGACAATACAAAGAGACACGCCCTGACATAACACGAGTGGCTGGAGGCCACAAGACACACGGAACAGGGCTGATAAAAACAGTTGGAGACGAAAACCAAACGAGCAAACAAGACATGAACTCGTGACACAGGGAAACAAGACATAACACGGATCAAAACTAAATCTACCCCAAACAATACAAAAGTCCACAAAAACACAGATCATGACACTAATCCACTGATTGCATTTCTTTCGACTTCCTGCTTTGTTATTTTGACATTGGCCACAACTAACCACCATTTCATCTACATACTCAAAAGTTACACATATGCATAAAGGTTGTACTGTAATTATGTATTACTAGGTTGATAATGACAGTATATTGCAGCCAATCACGGAGTGCACGCTACTATTGAACTGAAGTAAAACGTTTCAACTTCATAGGCCAACAGGTGCATGTCCTTGCTTGCAAAAGAACAAATTATTAATTGCGTCTTTTTTATTTTTTATTTTTTTCAGGCAGGTAGCATGCCCTGCTGTATTTCAAATTATCTGCTCAGTGATTTATTGAAACTCATCAGTGATGAACAAGAAGCAGACAAAAAAGAGAGTAGTGGTCCGCACACTGCAGGACTAAAAAAAAAAAAAACTAAAACTAGCCATAAACAAAATAAATATTTTATCCATCCATCCATCCCTTTTCTGTACGGTTTATCCTCACAAGGGTCACAGGCGTGCTGGAGCCTGTCCCAGCTATCTTTGGGCGGGGTCCACCCTGAACTGGTCGCCAGCCAATCGCAGGGCACATATCAGAATGAGAAAAAGAATTTGCCAAGTATGTCAAAAACACACAAGGAATATGTGCCCGGTAGTTGGAACCGCTCTCGTAGGACAACAGACAGATTGACTGATAATACTTTTGAGACAAAGACAATAAGAAACACAGTCACTGAGTAATTAAAGTTTATCAGTAATGTGGTAATGCCGGTAAAATTTAAATTTTTTTTTTTTTTTGACAATTGTGCAAATAGATGCAGAGTCCTCTAGCAATTTGAGAAGTTTGAAACGGCTAATAGAACATGAGTCCGGTGCAATGACTTGTGCAAAGACCGCAGAGACTTCAAGAAATTGATGCAGTTTAAAGTGACTAGTAATGCAACAATCTGGGACAATGTCGATTGTGAAAATGTTGCAGATGCTACTCAGGCACATGAGTGGCCAGTATTGGTCAACAACAGAAATGCAAATAGTGCAGAGTGGCGAGACTACTACAGTGAGTGCACGAGTAATGTATAATTGGATGTGACAACAAACTCAAGACAAAATTGGCAGTTATCGCACTACTAGTCACTTTAAACTTGAATACACTCCTTGAAGTCTCGGTGCCCTTTGCACAATGGTCATTGCACCGGACTATTACTAAATTAGTCATTCAAACTGATCTATGTGCTAGAGGACACTGCATCGTTTTGCACAATTGTCAAAAAAAAAAAAATATATATATACATATATATATATATATATATATATATATATATATATATATATATATATATATATATATATATATTGTACCGGCATTAACAGATAACTACCAACCCTTTATTGCTCAGTTTTTCTCAATGTCTTTATGTCTCAAAAGTGTTCGTTGTCGTACTAGAGCGGCTCCAACTACCAGAGACAAATTCCTTGTGTGTTTGTTTGGAATACTTGGCAAAATGTAATGTAATGAGAATAAAGATTATTCTGATTCTGATGTTGCAATGGATTGTAAGTTAACTGTTTAAGAAGTTAATGGCAAGAGGCATGAAGCTGTTGGAATGTCTGCTTGTTTTAGTTTGCATTGTTCAGTAGCGCCTACCTGAGGGAAGGAGCTGGAAGAGGTGGTGACCAGGATGTGGAGGGTCCAAGAGGATTTTGCATGTTCTCTGTCTTAGTTCTGGCAGGGTGAAAGTCCTCAAGGGAGGGTAGAGGGGTACCGACTATCTTTTCAGGAGTTTTGATTGTCCATTGCAGTCGGAGTTTGTCCTTTTTTGTAGGAGCACCAAACCAGACTGTGATGGAAGAACACAGGACTGATTCGATGACTGCATCAACAGCTCCTGTGGCAGGCCGTGCTTCCTCAGAAGCCGTAGCACGTACATCCTCTGCTAGGCCTTTTTGAGGATGGCGTTGATGTTGGTCTCCCACTTCAGGTCCTGAGAGACTGTAATTCCCAGGAACTTGAAGGTCTTGACGGTTGATGCAGGGCAGTTGGACAGCGTGAGGGCCAGCTGTGGCGAAGGATGCCTCCTGAAGTCCACGATCATCTCTACAGTAGTTTTCAGCTCCAGGTTGTGTCAGCCGCACCACAGCACCAGCCGCTCTACATCCTGTCAATATGCAGACTCATCACTGTCTTTGATGAGACCGATGACTGTGGTGTCGTCTGCAAACTTCAGGAGTTTGACAGCCAGCTGCGTTGAGGTGCAGTCGTTCGTGTAGAGAGAGAAAAGCTGCGAAGAGAGAACACAACCTTAGGGCGCCCCAGTGCTCGTGGTGAGTGTAGATGAGGCCCCCAGCCTCACCTGCTGTGTCCTGCCCGTCAGGAAGCTGTAAATCTACTGGCAGATGGCAGGCGAGACGCTGAGCTTGAGACGCTTGGAGGAGAGGAGTTCGAGTATGATGGTGTTGAACGCAGAACTGAAGTCCACGAACATGATCCTCGCATCGGTCCCCGTGCCGTTGAGGTGTTCTAGGATGAAGTGCACTCTCATGTTGACTGCGTCATCCGCAGACCTGTTTGCTCGGTTGGCAAACTGCAGGGGGTCCAGCAGGGGTCCTGTGACGCTCTTGAGGTGGTCCAGCACGAGGCGTTCAAAGGACTTCATGACCACAGATGTCAGGGCGACAGGCCTGTAGTCATTCGAGGCCCGAGATTGCAGGTTTCTTGGGGACTGGGATGATGGTGGAGCGTTTGAAACAGGATGGTACCTCGCACAGTTACAGAGATCTATTGAAGATCTGTGTGAAGACTGGACCGAGTTAATCCGCACAGACTTTGAGGCAGGATGTGGACATAAGGTCTAGGCCTGCCACTTTGTTGATCTTTTGTTGTTCTGCGCCCTTCGCCTTTATCCTGGTGTCCTCTGATGGCGCCATCCTGTGACAAACAAACCACACAAGTACAGCTCCTTGTGGCCAAGGTTACTTTCAGGCCACATCTAGTTTTAAGCAAGAAGTACTAAATAAAAAATATATGGACAATATAACAAGTGTCTGATGCTAATTGTCTGTAGAGTATTTCTTTTTTTAATAAAAAGTAAATAATTGAGAGGATGCATATCGTTGTAATTAATGAATGACGAATATGGGTGGGCGGGGGTGTGAACTGTGATGACAAGCTAAATTTGGGCATACAATGGATAGTCAAGGACCTTTCACAGTACTGGTATGTACGTTTGCAAAGACAAGACAAAAGTGCCTAGACAGAACACTACTGCTGAGGCAAACTAATCAAACTAAACAAACAAACAAACTCGTGACTCAGATGGAGGGGAGAGTTCAGACTCTGACATGTCTTCAGATGATGAGATGTATTCCTGACAGGAGAGCAAAACTCCTACAGTGAAGGTCGGCTGGGTCGGGGGAGAGGGCACTCCACACTTTTCCGACTGAGGACCATGGTCTCCGATTTTTAGGTGCTGATTCTCATCCCAGTCACTTCACACTCGGCTGTGAACCGCTCCAGTGAGAGTTGGAGATCACGTCTTGATGAAGCCAACGGAACCACATAATCTGCAAAAAGCAGAGATGCAATACTGAGGCCACCAAACCGGACCCCCTCTAAGAAATGGCAGATGTGATTTGCAAAGGGGTTCTAGAGTTATCAAGAAAATTTTGGTAATCAATAAGTTGTACTCACACAACAAAGATCACGTAAGGCAGACGGGTCTGTTCAGCCGATGACTCGACACAATGTCGACAGGTTGAGTTGAAGAAAAAAGCCAAATGATGGCTCTCTGGGAGTTCCAGTGTTAACCAACAATTCAAAACATGGCTTATATTTACGTTGATTAAAAACATGACTGTCATTAGTATGTATATCAATAATTATGCTCTATATGAGCATTTATGTACTTTATTGTCTGGGTTGCCTGTCAGCAGGGTGGGAGTCCCATACCCTTCGCTATCAAGTGAGCTCCCCGACCACACCTAGTTTCAAGGGCTATACACCCTTTCCTTTCCCCTAGGAAATGGGATACCCCTTCATTCTCATGCACGTACAAAACCAAGGACTAAGACAAAGGGTAAGGGCTCAGGCATAGAATTGAAATTTGCCCTAAGACTGTTCAGATGCTTTAATTTCACCATCTATTGCACCTGGTGTGTCCAACACTACTGTGTCACGTGTCTGAGCTTGAGTCACAGTGCAAGATGGAAAAACGTCTGACTCTAAAGCAAAAAAAAGGACAAACTCCGACTGCAACGGACAATCAAAACTGCTGAAAGGATTGTCGGTACCCCCCTACCTACCCTTGAGGACTTGCATGCTGCTAGAACTAAGACAAGAGCGTGCAAAATCCTCTCAGACCCTTCGCACCCCGGTCACCAGCTCTCTCAGCTCCTTCCCTCAGGTAGGCGCTACCAATCAATGCAAACCAGAACTAGCAGACATTCCAACAGCTTCTTCCCTCTTGCGATCAACTTCTTAAACACCTAACCTACAATTCCATTACAACATGCTGGCAATTTTTTGACTTGAGTTTGTTGTGACATTTCTGTGGGGCCAATTATGTATTACTCGTGCACTCACTGTAGTTGTCTCGCCATGCTGCACTATTTGCATATCCTGGCCACTCATGCCAGAGTAGCATCTGCTCCATTTGCACACTGATTGAGGAGTATCTGCAACATTTGCACAACCAACATTGTCCCAGATTATCGCACTACTCGTCACTTTAAACCGCATACACTCCTTGAAGTCTAGGCGCCCTTTGCACAATGGTCATTGCACCGGACTATTGCAATATTAGTCATTTGAACTGCTCTAAGTGCGAGAGGACTCTGCATCTTTTTGCACAATTGTCCCAAATTTTTTTTACCGGCATTACCAGATAGCTAGCAACCCTTTAGTGCTCAGTGACTGTTTTTTTTTTTTGTCAATGTCTTTCTGTCTCCAAAGTGTTCTGGAAATTGACTGTCTGTTGTCGTACTAGAGCGGCTCCAACTACTGGAGACAAATTCCTTGTGTGTTTTTGGACATACTTGGCAAATAAAGATGATTCTGATTCTGATTCTGATTCTGAACACCTGGCATGTCCGATGCAAGTAGCTTGGACACAAACACAGGAGAAGGTGGCCCGTCAGTCGGCACAGCACTACCACCTAAATAATTTCCTAAAATCATCATCACACTCTTGTAACGGACAGACTATCAACCAAATGGCACCAGCAAACCCTAATCACTGATTGTTCTGCATACCCGCCACCTGACCCGCTGAGCCAGTCTGTGGACACAAGACATTTCAGGCTGGCCAGGTCCACTTATCAGCTAAAGACACAGGTAACCTGGTTTATGTCACCCGGACGCTTAACTAATTAACAGTCACCCCCCCCCCCCAGCCAGTCCGAAGGCTCTCACCAACAAAGACCTTTTTTTGCAAACTGACTTAATGACCAAGAATTTGAGAAACCCGCTTTTCAAGTGTGTACTCTGTTCAAGACAGTTTGACAACAAAGGAATCAATATTTGCCGCCTTTTTAACAAGACTCAAATTCAGCAATAAACTATGTTATTTTCTATATTAAAAATTGCAACCTTCCCAGCCAGAACCATCAGAAACATTGCTGCGACACCCGCTGGTGGTTGAGAGTTACTGCAAGCTGAAAAATCACTGTGATAGTTTTCGCCAAATTTAACTGATATTTTCCGAACTTTGCACAAATGCTCTCAGTGTATGTCACCACACCAATGTCACGAGTGATTTTTTTCCCCGCCAAATTTAAATGTCTACTGGTTAAATCTGTTTGTCAACCGAATATGATTGTGTTTATCTCAGAACAAACTGAAATGTTACACAACGGACAGTAAGTGTTATTAGCCACAGAATAAGGTTGAAATATACCATAGATTAACCTTAATGTGTATGCCATTGCATTAGCTGGGAATTAAATTGTTTTATTCCACCAACAATCCTAAAATCAAATGCGATACTAGAGCCGTGGTCTATTTTCCCGCTTCTTGGTCTTGTGACTGCCTTTTTTTCTTCTTCATACAAAAGGCCAGACCCCTTTGTTCTTGTGGCTTTTTGGTCCACTCTTCTTCTTGCCGAGGTCCCTGGCGCCCAGCCGACAAGCGCGGACCTCAGGAGCACCCTGCTTGCGGACCGAAACTACACTTTTGGGTGTGTGTGGGGCAACTTACGGACAAAGATCAGTTGGGGAGGAATTGCGGCGAGACATGGAGTCAGGGAAAACTGACTGTGTGGCGAACAACGCCACTGCACGCGCTCCGGCTACTCTGCACTTGTATTCCTTTTTTCCAACCACCGTTTTCGGCGTCCTTCCTCAACCATTAGGAAGATCGACCAGCCTACTGAAATTGTTTTCTACGCAACGTGAGTTCAACGTGCTGTTTTTCTAAGTATAAATTGGTGCATATTTGGGTTTAGAGTAATGGTAACAGAAATTCCCAGCTGCCGCAAACCTCACCGGACACATTCTCATTCCAAGTTTACCCACAAATTTAGCATTCTTTACGAATGTTTACCTGTACCTTGTTTGTTTTGTCCCTCTGCATTGTTTCCCTGTAGGCTCCACCTTTAGATATAATAAGATTTTCTATAAAATTCCACTGCCTGTATCATTTTGGTGTTTGAGTGTAACAATAAACCGCTGTAATCTAGAACTCTTGTTTCGTAGACGTAGCAAACCTTTTACAATAGAGAGATTGATTAGAGGTTTTCATCACTTTTTCTAAAGTTTATGAATATAAAGAAGAAATGTGGTGCCCCTTCACGAGACAAAGATAGTTTGTTTATAACAAATGTAAAATCAATGCTTCCGGCGTATTCTTTTCCTAAATTAATAAAATTTTTATCCAACACCAATGCACGCTACACTCTCTTGTGACAAAGCAGGACGCACCCCCCCCCCCCAATGCCATTCACCAGCTCGCAATCCAACACCATGAAATGGCATGGCATCGGCGCGAATCCTAACTCAATCCCCTGCATGACAATAGAATCTCCCATTTCCGACTCCAATGAGAAAGGCAGCACAGATTCAATGACAAATGAATGTTTAGCACCTGCGTCACGGAGAATTTTCATGGGAACATGTTTATCACTACCTACTAATGAAACAGTAGCATCGGTAACAAACGGCTCCAAAGCAGAGTCAATAAAACACAATGGTTCGTTAAGTGTAGAACATGACATGGAGTATCGGACGGCCACTGCTTCCCATTAGTTTTCAGCAACGGATACTGATCCATGCAATGACCATCACCACAACAATAATTGGGACCCCCTGGCCTCCCTGGTGCTGTAGACACGTGGGACTGCTTTGAAATTGTACCCCAGTTACAAGGATTCCCACTGCTTTCCATCCACCAATACACCATATTCCAGAAAAAAAAAACAGACTTGTGCATCAACACATATTCATTGGCCAACTCCCCTACCCGCCACCACATTGACTGCCTCTCTTGACACCGTTTGTGATTGTCTTTCGGTTATGCACTTTGTGATGGCAAATTCTGGGAGGGCCTGTGTGGTGACCCAACAACGGAGAGGCCTGCACCAGGGACCTGTACCTTTAAGAGAGGGGCGGGAGTTACACAGGCTTCCGGGTTATAAGGGCTTCAGGGCTGTCTGTTGTTGTCGTACTGTTAGTAACTTTGACGTGGAGTGGCCAAGTTTTTGATTTGACTTGCAAGCCCAAACCTGTGATATGAGTGATCATTGGTGGTGCGTGGCTCCACTCAGTCTAAAACAAGCAGCGGTTTGGCTGATATAATTGGTAAATATTCTTCAAAATGAGGCTTCAAGCTGTTGATTGGCACTACTAGTTGAAGTTCACTGTCAAACGGGCCATAAAACAAGGAGAATTACACGTTGTGTATTTGAAACAATCACATAACCTCCATCAAGCATACAATGGAAAATACCACAGCCACATAGGCTAACAGTTAAAGTAGAAACAGACATACCCAAAAAATGTCTTGTGAATTTAACAAATCACAGAATCATCGTTAACCAGCGGGAGGATGAATGAATGAATAAATAAAAAAATTGTAAAGGCTTCAAAATACCTGACAAAAACCTGGCAAAATCTGCACCATTGACCCTTTCCTGTAACCTGTAATAAAGTGGGTCCTCCCTCATCCCCCACCTGCGCAAATTGGTTGCACTGTAAAACTTCATACTGTAAAAATTACAGTATTTTATTGGCATCAATGATCATGTGACTGTTAATTAATCCAGCATAATACTGTAAATTAATATCCAGGAAAATGCTGTATTTTAGTCTGATTTAAGATTACTGATTACAGTAACATACTGGAGAAATTTACAGTATTTTACAGGATCACTTCTGCCAGTAAAATACTGTACTTTTTAGTGATCAGTATTATACTGTAATTTCTTTACAATAATAAATGAATATTTACAGTAAGTTGACTTTTTTATTTTATAATATCATTATTACGATGATAATCACCACCACCACCATCATCATCATCAATGATTAAGACAAAAGAAAGGTAGTTCCTTTTCAAACTTACTTTAATTTAAAGTATGTTGGACAAGCTTAATACTAGTGACTTTAATAAACTGAAAAAAAACCAACCACAACGAATGTGTTTGTGTATGTGCGTAAAATCACACAAACTCCCACTTGAAATCACCAAGCTTCTTGACAAGTCTCCAGACGTGGATTAACCGACGCTGCCTTGTTTTGCACGATGCTGCCACTCTTCTTGCTTGGTGCCTTGTCATTCCTAGCTTTGCTTCCCTTCTCTCGATTTATGTCAGCACAGCTAGAAAAAAAAAGTAAAACAACAACAAAAATCAGTCTTTTGGGTGACACTCTATTAATACACTATACACATTGACTGGCCATGATGTTAACAGTGGGCTGTTGTTGGCCTGAGGGAATGTCAGACATTTATTTTTCTATATATGTCTACATTTATTTGTCTAAATATGTCTAACAATTCGAAGGGCAACAAAAATATATAACACATCATATATAAATTAAATTGTTGGACATTCCATTGCAAAAAGTTGAGTTGACAGTTGGTCTGTTATGTACTTACTCACTCCCTAGGGAAAACAACCACCCTCTGTTAACCTCGTGATGGCCAGTCAACGTGTAATGGAGCCCATGATGTTTTCCGGCACGAAAAAAAAGCACAACGTTTTGAGCGCCCGTGCCATACCGCCATGCCAAGACTGTTCATAAACCAAAAATAGTATGTAATCTGAGGTAATTTTTTGTTTTAATAATCGTTTATAAACCGGGTCGTTCATAAACCGAGGTTCCACTGTAATTGTTTGTGTGGCATTAATTCAAGCAGACTCTGTTTATTTTTGTGATTTAGATGAATATCCGAGCACATTTTCCTCAGGGTTAATTTATGTTTTCCTCCCACTGTATATTGTGCTATGAAAAAAATACAGGAAAAACATAAAACATAGACATGAGAAAACCAGAACAAATTTCTCTTTTTTTCCCTCTGATCTATTGTTTTGGCAGATTATAATACCTTCAGTAGAAAATAAACTATGCTCAATTGCGCACAGAGGTACTGTATCCTAAAGTGTACCCGTATTTTTAAATGTACTGTAGTATTGAGCAGGTTAATAGTCCTGCCAGATTAAAGTTAAAATCTTCTTTTAATCTTAACTTTTCTTCTTTTATTTTGCTTTATTTTACTATGCTGTCTACATCCAGGATGGCATTGCAAGCGAGAATGTGTTCTTAATCAATCTGTATAAATAAAGGTTAAAAAAATATTTTCTTTACATGCCCAGTGATTCAGTAGTAGGTACTCTAAAGCCATTAGCACATTCCTAACACAACTCATTTGTTTTTGATTGACACTCCGGTTTCCTCCCACATCCCAAAAACATGCATTAATTCTTCTTCTTCTTTTCCTTTCGGCTTGTCCCGTTAGGGGTCGCCACAGCGTGTCATCCTTTTCCATGAGAGCCTATCTCCTGCATCCTCCTCTCGAACACCAACTGCCATCATGTCTTCCCTCACGACATCCATCAACCTTCTCTTTGGTCTTCCTCTAGCTCTCTTGCCTGGCAGCTCCATCCTCATCATCCTTCTACCAATATACTCACTCTCTCTCCTCTGGACGTGTCCAAACCATTTAAGTCTGCTCTCTCTAACTTTGTCTCCAAAACATCGAACCTTGGCTGTCCCTCTGATGAGCTCATTTCTAATTTTATCCAACCTGGTCACTCCGAGAGCGAACCTCAACATCTTCATTTCCGCCACCTCCAGCTCTGCTTCCTGTTTTCTCTTCAGTGCCACTGTCTCTAATCCGTACATCATGGCTGGCCTCACCACTGTTTTATAAACTTTGCCCTTCATCCTAGCAGAGACTCTTCTGTCACATAACACACCTGACACCTTCCTCCACCCGTTCCAACCTGCTTGGACCCGTTTCTTCACTTCCTGACCACACTCACCATTGCTCTGGACGGTTGACCCCAAGTATTTAAAGTCCTCTACCCTTGCCATCTCTTCTCCCTGTAGCCTCATTTTTCCCCCACCACCCCTCTCATTCATGCACATATATTCTGTTTTACTTCGGCTAATCTTCATTCCTCTTCTTTCCAGTGCATGCCTCCATCTTTCTAACTGTTCCTCCAGCTGCTCCCTGCTTTCACTGCAGATCACAATGTCATCTGCAAACATCATGGTCCACGGGGATTCCAGTCTAACCTCATCTGTCAGCCTATCCATCACCACTGCAAAAAGGAAGGGGCTCAGGGCTGATCCCTGATGCAGTCCCACGTCCACCTTAAATTCTTCTGTCACACCGACAGCACACCTCACCGCTGTTCTGCTGCCCTCGTACATGTCCTGTATTATTCTAACATACTTCTCTGCCACTCCAGACTTCCGCATGCAGTACCACAGTTCCTCTCTGGGTACTCTGTCATAGGCTTTCTCTAGATCTACAAAGACACAATGTAGCTCCTTCTGACCTTCTCTGTACTTTTCCATCAACATCCTCAAGGCAAATAATGCATCTGTGGTACTCTTTCTAGGCATGAAACCATACTGTTGCTCGCAAATACTCACTTCTGTCCTGAGTCTAGCCTCCACTACTCTTTCCCATAACTTCATTGTGTGGCTCATCAACTTTATTCCTCTATAGTTGCCACAGCTCTGCACATCACCTTTATTCTTAAAAATGGGCACCAGTACACTTTTCCTCCATTCCTCAGGCATCTTCTCACGCACTAGAATTCTATTGAACAAGCTGGTCAAAAACTCCACAGCCACCTCTCCTAGATGCTTCCATACCTCCACAGGAATGTCATCAGGACCAACTGCCTTTCCATTTTTCATTCTCTTTAATGCCTTTCTAACTTCCCCCTTACTAATCATTGCCACTTCCTGGTCCACCACACTTGCCTTTTCTACTCTCCCTTCGCTATCATTTTCCTCATTCATCAACTCCTCGAAGTATTCTTTCCATCTACCTAGCACACTGCTGGGACCAGTCAACATATTTCCATCTCTATCCTTAATCACCCTAACCTGCTGCACATCCTTCCCATCTCTATCCCTCTGTCTGGCCAGCCTGTATAGATCCTTTTCTCCTTCTTTAGTGTCCAACCTGCCATACATGTCATCATATGCCTCTTGTTTTGCCTTTGCCACCTCTACCTTTGCCCTGTGTCGCATCTCAATGTATTCCTTTCGCCTCTCCTCGGTCCTCTCAGTGTCCCACTTCTTCTTAGCTAACCGTTTTCCTTGTATGATTTCCTGTACTGTGAGGTTCCACCACCAAGTCTCCTTCTCTCCTTTCCTGCCAGAAGATACACCTAGTACTCTCCTGCCTGCTTCTCTGATCACCTTGGCTGCAGTGGTCCAGTCTTCTGGAAGCTCTTCCCGTCCACCGAGAGCCTGTCTCACCTCTTCCCGAAAAGCTGCACAACACTCGTCCTGTCTCAGCTTCCACCACATGGTTCTCTTCTCTGCCTTTGTCTTCCTAATTTTCCTCCCCACCACCAGAGTCATCTTACAAACCACCATCCTATGCTGTCTAGCCACACTCTCCCCTACCACTACCTTACAGTTGGTAACCTCCTTCAGATTACATCGTCTGCACAAGATGTAATCCACCTGTGTGCTTCTACCTCCGCTCTTGTAGGTCACCCTATGTTCGTGCCTCTTCTGGAAAAAAGTGTTCACTACAGCCATTTGCATCCTTGTTGCAAATACCGATCCGGTATGGAATTCTTTGGATGAAAGCTCATATTTGTTTGGCAAGGTTTTAAGCCGGATGCCCTTCCTGACGCAACCCTCTGCATTTATCCGGGCTTGGGACCGGCCTACAGTTTGCACTGACTTGTGCCCCCCATAGGGCTGCATTCCAAAAACATGCATTAATTGGGGACTCTAAATTGCCCGTAGGTGTGACTGTGAGTGCGAATGTTTGTTTGTATGTGCCCCGCGATTGGCTGGCAACCAGTTCAGGGTGTACCCCGCCTCCTGCCCTATGATAGCTGGGATAGGCTCCAGCACACCCTAGTGAGGAGAAGCGGCTCAGAAAATGGATGGATGCTTTTTTTGGACCTGAAGTATTTTATCTCATTTATGAGGGAGTAGATGTTTCATTTTCAGTTCATTTTTGTGAATGTCATTATCTTTGACTATTTGGTGTTTCTGGCCTAGTAAGTTACTCATTTAGTCATGTTTTGTATTTTCACATTTTGGATTGATTCTTGGTTTACATCTCAGAGAATCGGCCTGGAATATTTTATCTCATTTATGAATGAGTAGATGTTTCATGGACAGTTCCTTTTTGGGAAATTCATAATTTTTTTTTTTTTATGCCAAACGCTATCTGTTAAAGTGAATGCAGCCCTATGGGGGGCACAAGTCAGTGCAAACTGTAGGCCGGTCCCAAGCCCGGATAAATGCAGAGGGTTGCGTCAGGAAGGGCATCCGGCTTAAAACCTTGCCAAACAAATATGAGCGTTCATCCAAAGAATTCCATACCGGATCGG
The DNA here is from genome assembly GCF_024500385.1 of Phyllopteryx taeniolatus. NCBI lineage: Eukaryota > Metazoa > Chordata > Actinopteri > Syngnathiformes > Syngnathidae > Phyllopteryx > Phyllopteryx taeniolatus. The sequence continues at coordinate 26,293,236 of NC_084513.1, read as the reverse complement.
TCGTGGCCCGGGTTAACAACGTCCGCCACCGGCGCCGTCAACCTGCAGGGCGCTGTTGGAAATTCAGCTACTGTGGGTCGAAGTCGAAGTCAAAGAAGAAGAAGAAGAGGTGGAAAGCGGGTTCTTCGGCAGAAAGAGAAGAGGAAAACACAGAGCCTAGAACTGAATGTGGGGACTTTGAATGTTGGGACTATGACAGGAAAATCTCAGGAGTTGGTTGACATGATGATTAGGAGAAAGGTTGATATATTGTGTGTCCAGGAGACCAGGTGGAAAGGCAGTAAGGCTAGAAGTTTAGGGGCAGGGTTTAAATTATTTGACCATGGTGTAGATGGGAAGAGAAATGGAGTCGGGGTTATTTTAAAAGAAGAGTTGGCTAAGAATGTCTTGGAGGTGAAAAGAGTATCAGATCGAGTGATGAGGCTGAAATTTGAAATTGAGGGTGTTATGTGTAATGTGATTAGTGGCTATGCCCCACAGGTAGGATGTGACCTAGAGGTGAAAGAGAAATTCTGGAAGGAGCTAGATGATGTAGTTCTGAGCATCCCAGACAGAGAGAGAGTCGTAATTGGTGCAGATTGTAATGGACATGTTGGTGAAGGTAATAGGGGTGATGAAGAAGTGATGGGTAAGTACGGCATCCAGGAAAGGAACTTGGAGGGACAGATGGTGGTAGACTTTGCAACAAGGATGCAAATGGCTGTAGTGAACACTTTTTTTCCAGAAGAGGCACGAACATAGGGTGACTTACAAGAGCGGAGGTAGAAGCACACAGGTGGATTACATCTTGTGCAGACGATGTAATCTGAAGGAGGTTACCAACTGTAAGGTAGTGGTAGGGGAGAGTGTGGCTAGACAGCATAGGATGGTGGTGTGTAAGATGACTCTGATGGTGGGGAGGAAAATTAGGAAGACAAAGGCAGAGAAGAGAACCATGTGGTGGAAGCTGAGACAGGACGAGTGTTGTGCAGCTTTTCGGGAAGAGGTGATACAGGCTCTCGGTGGACGGGAAGAGCTTCCAGAAGACTGGACCACTGCAGCCAAGGTGATCAGAGAAGCAGGCAGGAGAGTACTTGGTGTATCTTCTGGCAGGAAAGGAGAGAAGGAGACTTGGTGGTGGAACCTCACAGTACAGGAAATCATACAAGGAAAACGGTTAGCTAAGAAGAAGTGGGACACTGAGAGGACCGAGGAGAGGCGAAAGGAATACATTGAGATGCGACACAGGGCAAAGGTAGAGGTGGCAAAAGCAAAACAAGAGGCATATGATGACATGTATGGCAGGTTGGACACTAAAGAAGGAGAAAAGGATCTATACAGGCTGGCCAGACAGAGGGATAGAGATGGGAAGGATGTGCAGCAGGTTAGGGTGATTAAGGATAGAGATGGAAATATGTTGACTGGTGCCAGCAGTGTGCTAGGTAGATGGAAAGAATACTTCGAGGAGTTGATGAATGAGGAAAATGATAGAGAAGGGAGAGTAGAAGAGGCAAGTGTGGTGGACCAGGAAGTGGCAATGATTTGTAAGGGGGAAGTTAGAAAGGCATTAAAGAGAATGAAAAATGGAAAGGCAGTTGGTCCTGATGACATTCCTGTGGAGGTATGGAAGCATCTAGGAGAGGTGGCTGTGGAGTTTTTGACCAGCTTGTTCAATAGAATTCTAGTGCGAGAGAAGATGCCTGAGGAATGGAGGAAAAGTGTACTGGTGCCCATTTTTAAGAACAAAGGTGATGTGCAGAGCTGTGGCAACTATAGAGGAATAAAGTTGATGAGCCACACAATGAAGTTATGGGAAAGAGTAGTGGAGGCTAGACTCAGGACAGAAGTGAGTATTTGCGAGCAACAGTATGGTTTCATGCCTAGAAAGAGTACCACAGATGCATTATTTGCCTTGAGGATGTTGATGGAAAAGTACAGAGAAGGTCAGAAGGAGCTACATTGTGTCTTTGTAGATTTAGAGAAAGCCTATGACAGAGTACCCAGAGAGGAACTGTGGTACTGCATGCGGAAGTCTGGAGTGGCAGAGAAGTATGTTAGAATAATACAGGACATGTACGAGGGCAGCAGAACAGCGGTGAGGTGTGCTGTCGGTGTGACAGAAGAATTTAAGGTGGACGTGGGACTGCATCAGGGATCAGCCCTGAGCCCCTTCCTTTTTGCAGTGGTGATGGATAGGCTGACAGATGAGGTTAGACTGGAATCCCCGTGGACCATGATGTTTGCAGATGACATTGTGATCTGCAGTGAAAGCAGGGAGCAGCTGGAGGAACAGTTAGAAAGATGGAGGCATGCACTGGAAAGCAGAGGAATGAAGATTAGCCGAAGTAAAACAGAATATATGTGCATGAATGAGAGGGGTGGTGGGGGGAAAATGAGGCTACAGGGAGAAGAGATGGCAAGGGTAGAGGACTTTAAATACTTGGGGTCAACCGTCCAGAGCAATGGTGAGTGTGGTCAGGAAGTGAAGAAACGGGTCCAAGCAGGTTGGAACGGGTGGAGGAAGGTGTCAGGTGTGTTATGTGACAGAAGAGTCTCTGCTAGGATGAAGGGCAAAGTTTATAAAACAGTGGTGAGGCCAGCCATGATGTATGGATTAGAGACAGTGGCACTGAAGAGAAAACAGGAAGCAGAGCTGGAGGTGGCGGAAATGAAGATGTTGAGGTTCGTTCTCGGAGTGACCAGGTTGGATAAAATTAGAAATGAGCTCATCAGAGGGACAGCCAAGGTTTGATGTTTTGGAGACAAAGTTAGAGAGAGCAGACTTCAATGGTTTGGACACGTCCAGAGGAGAGAGAGTGAGTATATTGGTAGAAGGATGATGAGGATGGAGCTGCCAGGCAAGAGAGCTAGAGGAAGACCAAAGAGAAGGTTGATGGATGTCGTGAGGGAAGACATGATGGCAGTTGGTGTTCGAGAGGAGGATGCAGGAGATAGGCTCTCATGGAAAAGGATGACGCGCTGTGGCGACCCCTAACGGGACAAGCCGAAAGGAAAAGAAGAAGAAGAAGAAGCTATCTGTTAAAGTGCCTTCTTCTGATTATGGAAAAAAATCCTTTTTATTATAAGAGTAATGAGCACATTGTTATTAATGTTAGCAGAAATAACACTTGATCCAGACAGCTCATTTTACCCCAATTCTTAAAAGGTGTGGCTACAATTTAAACAACAACGGGTCCTGACTGTCGTAAAGACTGTCTAAATATCCTATGTCATTCTAAATGCAACAAGTTAATAGGGAGGGAGCAGCTTTAACGGAGCGTGGTTAGCGTTTCACCCAACATCTACTAAGGTTACTCTGTGGCGGTGAGGCCTAACATAAGCGGGACCGACGCTTCATAGATGGCTATGAGAACCAAGGCGAATCCTTCCCGAGACCGGCTTAAGCAAGCTCCCGTCGCCGTTTAGGGTCCACTGTGTAAAACGCAGGGAAAATGGGGAGCTTTAACCCCTTAAATGGAGAGCCGATTAGGACTCTCATAGTGCCTAAAGGTGCATGGGAGCCTGGGGTAAGCAAGACTTGACACATATATATATAAACTATATATATATTGAGCCTTTTCCTGAACAGCTGGCAGCACAAATGAACATTGGGGAGCCACCCATCATGGCTAACCCGAGGTCGGACAGAGTCCTCATCATGAAGGACCCCAGAAGGGAACACCACCATCAAACTACCAACCTATAACCTGTCTTAACGCCACATGGAAGCTCCTATCAGGCATTATAGCAGCTAAAATGAGTAGGCATATGGATCAATACACAAGCAGAGCACAGAAAGGCATTGGTAATAACACCAGGGGAGCCAAACAATAGCTACTGGTCGACAGTTCAATCGCCCAAGACTGTAAAACCAGAAGTACAACCTGTGCACTGCCTGGATTGACTACAAGAAATTCTAAAAACTGTATAAGATCAACAGGATCCTAAGATAATTCATCAATAAATCAATGAGGCTGTGGAAGACAAATCTGGAAGCCAAAGCTAGTTGCACAGGTGAACATCAAATGTGGCATATTCCAAGGAGATGCTCTCTGCCTGCTGCTGTTCTGCATATGTCTGAAATCCCCTTAGTCTGATCATAACAAAGAGTGGTTTCGGGTATCAGTTCCGAAGTGGCGCAACGATCAGCCACCTCCTCTACATGGATGACATCGAGCTGTATGCCAAGAAGTGAATCCAAAGTAATTGGGAGAACCTTCATCATGCAACAAGACAACATACTGCCAACACAACAAAGGACTTCATCAGGGGGGGAAACTGGAAGGTCTTAGACTGGCCAAGTCAATCACCGGACCTTAACCAAATAGAGCATGCATTTTACCTCCTGAAGAGGAGACTGAAGGGCAAAATCCCCATAAACGCACAAGAACTGAAAGATTAAATATAATATAATATTAAAAGTTATTCACTTTAAGTTAAATTAATCATGTCTTTTCCAATCCTTTTGCTCACTTGAAAAGTGGGTGGCTTCAAAAAACAAACAACAAACAAAGATTTTAGATGAGACCTAAGTGGTCAAGCTGTTTTAAAGAATTATTTTGGCAACATTATAGTCTGCATATGTTCTGCCATGAATGTACCAAACGTTCAACCCTATCTGACGGGTACTTCACCCCTCATTCATTTCATCCAGCTCTCATGTTCTTACATGACTGCTGTCCAGCTCTCCACCCCATGGTGTTTGAGGAGCAATTGATTCCCACCCTTATAAAGATGACTTGTCTACAGGGTGTCTGGCCATAATCACAACAGGATTTTTGATCATGATACCCTGTCTGACAGAGTAATCACAGATCCTCAGAATCAACTGGTGAAATCAGTACTGAACAGATTCACCCATGTGACAAAATTCTTGGCAAAGAGAAACGTAATCTAGAGTGTAATATAGATACCTCCACTCCACGCGATCAAAGGCCTCTTCTGGGTCTCATGATATGACAGCTTCTAGAACAGATCAGATCCATTGCCAGACCTCCGTTGATAATCCTATAGCCTACTCTATTCGCAAAGCACTGACCAAGGCTATTATAGCAAATAAAAACTAATGGAAAAAATAAAACTGAAAATGGAAAAAAATCATTTTCTTAAACAAACTAAAATAGAAACAAAAATGTTTAAAAAAAAAAAAAAACAACAACTAAAAGGACATTTTACATTTGCAAAACTAACTAAAACTATAATTGTAAAAATGTCCTTTGTTTTTGTCTTTGTCACTTAATTTTGTACATGAGCTTTGGGCGTTGATTTTAAATGTATTTATTTTGGATAAATACATAGATACAGAACAAATATCGAACAATCTTTTGTCGCAACAGAAGGACATTTTCACAGCACTACTTCAGCAACAGCAGGAACATTTTAAAAGTTTTGTCACAATAATTTTGACTCAAACAAAAAAAAAGACTGGATGCACTTCCACTGGCGATACAGCAGATAAAAGCAAGCTTACTTTCTATCTATCTGTCTCCCTAACAGTCACAAATATGAAATTCCACTTGCGAAGTTTGCACTTTAGCAACATTCATCCATCCATTTTCCATACCGCTTATCCTCACTAGGGTCAGCATGTGTCTCATGAATGGTTTTACTGTATGTTGTGATGCATCTGATCTAACCTTAGAAACATTGTTATGCACTGCACTTATTGCACTTCAAATTATGTGCTGTTATACAATACCTGTATTTGATTCATGGATGGTTGTTCATCTGTTAGAAAGTTAATAAATTTTTTTAAATTGTTTTTTTGTTGTTGAGTTTTTATTACACAATCCTTTTTTAATCTCACACTTGACAAATACCCAAAATGAAAAAAAATAAAACTAATACTGAAACTAAACTAAAATGAACCATTTTTTATAAAAATGAAAACTAATACAAATTAAAAAACCTGTTCTAAAAACTAATTAAAACTCACTGAATTCAAAAAAGAAAAGTCAACATGATATAAAACCGTACTATTGTGGAGACGCACGTAGTGATCATGTCAAAACTTAATCAACAACAAGTATGACCATCCATCCATCCATCCATCCATTTTCTTTACCGCTTATCCTCACACGGGTCACGGGCTGCTGGAGCCTATCCCAGCTATCTTAGGGTGGGAGGTGGGGTACACCTTGAACCGGTCGCCAGCCAATCGCAGGGCACATAGAAAAAAACAACCAGTTGCACTCACATTCACACCTACAGGCAATTTAGAGTCAATCAACCAACCACGCATGTTTTTGGGATGTGGGAGGAAACCGGAGTGCCCGGAGAAAACCAACACAGGCACAGGGAGAACATGCAAACTCCACACAGGCAAGGCTCTCATCAATGCATTCCTCCAATCAGATTGATATTTTTTGAGTGAGGTCCTTTTCAAAAGCAAGCTGAATGGGCCTTGCATCTGGGCAGTATACTGGACCACTGCTCCGAAGAAAAACACATTGCTTTTACACATTGCTGTGGAAGTTAGGGAAAGGGTCCAGGCTGTGACAAATGCAGTTGGCAAAGAGCTTGCAGTGCAAATTTATATATGCTAAATATTTTAGCTATTGCCCATTTTCCATCTTCGGGGTGAACTGGGCCACCGTGGTGTCAGCCTTTTTCTTCACCAGGAACACACAATGAGCCACAGTATATTACGATTCAACCACATCAGTCCCAGCTAATATAACAAAAGGGGGTTGAGTTTTCAACCACTTGTGTATATCCATAAGTAATAATTGTCAAAAATACTCGCAGATTCACTCTGAAACTTGTGTGCGACTGATGTGAGCCAACATGACGTCATGTCCCGTAGGCCTACGCATTACGCACCGGCCCGAATTTTTTATAGCGAGACCGTGATAGGCTGCTGCAGAATAGGTTCCCATTAATCAAATATAATCACACCATTGTTATTTTCTATTTTCTATTAGTATTTCTTAACACAAGCTAATAGCCACTACAATAAAATAGAATACAAATAAAAAATGTTTGTTATTAGACAGGCGGCACGGTGACCGACTGGTTAGAGCGTCAGCCTCACAGTTCTGAGGACCCGGGTTCAATCCCCGGTCCCGCCTGTGTGGAGTTTGCATGTTCTCCCCGTGCCTGCGTGGGTTTTCTCCGGTCACTCTGGTTTCCTCCCACATCCCAAAAACATGCATGAATTGGAGACTCTAAATTGCCCGTAGGTGTGAATGTGAGTGCGAATGGTTGTTTGTTTGTATGTGCCCTGCAATTGGCTGGCAACCAGTTCAGGGTGTAGCCCGCCTCCTGCCCGATGACAGCTGAGATAGGCTCCAGCACGCCCGCGACCCTAGTGAGGAGAAGCGGCTCAGAAAATGGATGGATGGATGTTATTAGACATTGACACAGACAATAGACACAACAATATTGTTATTATTAGTCATTGTTTTTGTGTCTCGAGTCGGGGGGAAGGAGGATCTTGGTGGGTTGGCAAGGCCCCCTATGGCCCACCAATAGCGACGGATGTGGAACAGATGTCAAAGAGCGATGATAAATTGTAGACTTGGCCTGATTGGTATCGGCAAATAATTAGCATTTTATGCTGATCAGCTTTAATGTCATAATTCGCCAATCCTATCAATGACGTCATTGATTGGCTCCGCAAAAGACATTTACTCCGCGTCGCCATTGTGTACGGTATACTTGAATCCAAAAGCTAATTTATTTTTAGCCTTGTCGCGTGTCTTTTGACGTAGTACTGTAAATATCTGAACGCCAATAAAAATAAAACAAAAAAACAAAAAAAAACATTGGCGGAGTGGGACAGACAACACGTCTGAGACAGACAACACGTAATGCGTGGATCAGACTACAAGACAAATTTGATCTTTCACGATTGCACTCTGTCTGACTCGTGTATTCCGATACCACCGCATCCCGTTTTTTACGATCACTGGGCTTTATCTTGTTAACTCAAACACGACCGGATGCACTCGTTACCACTGCCACGACACCAATAATGGATCGCGTCGTGTGTATTATAAGAACCCAATGTGGAACAAACGTGTGTTGGTGGTCATCGGTGCTCGGGAGAGGAGTTTAATTGCTTGAGGTATGTTCATGTACTTTTAAGACGATACGGCTGGAAAGCACGCAACAAAACGTTATGTAGCCTAGCAAGCTAGTGCTAGCACTAACGGTTGCACCGCCGTTCTGTCGAATCATGCTCCGGTTCCATGTTCCAGTGTATGTGAAGTAATCCAATTACAATAAAGTAATTTAATTACAGAAAGTTAGCACCCATTATTTTCTGTCATGTTGTAATGTTGGTTTGATCTGACTGATTAGAATACATGACCTGACTAGACCAGTGATTTCCAACCTTTATGGAGCCAAGGCACAGATTTTACAATTGAAAAAACTCACGGCACACCAACAAATAAAAATGTCACAAAAAGTGGATACATTAATTACTGTATGTACGTCCTGCCATCTAAAAGAAGAGCATTTATTTGTCTGTCACTATGCCTCACTGGCATAAATAGAGGAAGAAAGATATATTTATTGTAAATATATTTTTTTTATATTTACAATAATATAATTTTTTGAGCAATTAAGTAAATGAACAAATAATTTAATAGACCGATTGCTCCATCTTGTGATCGGATTGGTGATCGGTTATCATTTTTTTAAACTCGCTGATCGGTGATCGGCCCCAAAAATCCTGATCATGTAAAGCCTAATAAATTGTATTAAAAACTCGTCTTAAGTTGTGATAATGGTGGGTAGTACAGTTTCCAAAAGTAGGGCAAGCGTTTTAGACGGTAGCTAAAAATCGACATTTGGAAAAGCAGGTAAAGGGATCTTTGTTCTTTTTAAGGAAAGATAGATGACATCTTGAGTAAGTGTTGGATGTAAACTAAGAAACACAAATGATCCATTAAACATATACAGTACATCAGAACAGAGGCTAATTTGTGTTGAAATTATCCATAAAATTCTATTGCTTGATCCTGGGAAATTGCCAGCCTAAATTGCTGATATAGAAACCGAAAGATCACCAGTGGTTATTGACACCAAACTATGCCAGAATGAACACGAGAAATTTTGAGCGGACTGAAAATGACTTTGTTTCAGACGTGTATAATAAAGCAGAATAGCTTTTGAATTCATCATTCACCTTTTTGGGATCTAATGTGATACAGCCGTTTGGGGGATTTGGTGAGAGATAGTAGACTGCAATTATTGGTGGGCTAGCAACAGGCCAGCCTGGTCACCCTGTTCATAATAATTATCCGTATTTCTGGACTTGAGAAGTAGTTCAACAGAATGAAATTTTAAAATTCTGACTGAAGAGAGAGGTATTCTTTATAGAATTCCAGGGTTGTCGATGTGGCACAGAAGGTGTCCAGCTGGGCAATATGTTTTATTAATTCATCCAATCTTTTTTTTCTCTCTCCAAGTAGCGAAATACATTATTTGTCCACTAATGTAAGCCTTCGGAGTTTCCCACAAGACAGATGCAGAGATATCCGAGGTGTTGTTTATACTCAAGTATAAAAATAAGTATCTGATTAGAAATCCATTCTACAAAATTGTAATCCAAGCGTAAACGTGCAGTAAAATGCGATGGCGTTTCTGCGTGAACAATCTCCTGAAAACAGAAATAAACCCCCCCCAACTTTTTTTTTCAAGAAAACAATGTATGTGCCAGCACATTTCTTTTGGATGTTACAGAAAATAAATTTATCAAACAGTTGGGCTGCCTGTGTGTCTCTTCTTCTGCAAATTTACCTTATAATCACTTTGAATGCCTGGTTACTATCTCCTGTAGTAAAGAAACACCCAACACACACGCACGCACACACACACATGCGCACGCACACAAACACACACACAAACACACACACAAACACACCCTGCTCTGCCATTATGCTTGCCAGATGCCTGCCAGGGGCACTTTTCTTTCTTTTGTGCACCCTGTTATTACCTTTGACTGTAATTTGCACCTCATCTCCAATCACGTTTTTAGTTTCTGTAGGGAAAATACAACAGTTTTCAACAATCCCATTTTACTACTGACATACACAGTCACATCTGCCAGTGTAATCTATTTTGGCTTTTGTCCTGGCGTCCCAGAATGTTCTCACGACATTTTACAAATCACAAAGGAATGTGATTGAGCCAAAAAGCTGTCTGAATATTCTAATAGACCCCTAACTCGTTTATCGTCTGCTGGAGTACAAATAGTAGTTGGTCTACCAGGTCACAGTTACAGAATTACTACTTTTTTCACAAGCATTCAAACTGAATTAGATAATTTGGGGAAATACCACAAAAACTCAATCAGAAAATTCCATTGTAGTTATCACTTTGTTGCCTGATTGTAGGTGAGTGCTGAAGGATCTCGGTACTAGATGTTGCACACCTTGAAATTTTATCTTTCTGTGGAATTTACGAGAAAATGCAAATTGGTTTTTAACAATGTGCTCAAGGGTAGACTAAAGTATTCTCCTGGGACGGGGAGGAAATGGAAGCCAAGTCACCGTCCAACTGTTTTATCATTATTGTCAATTTATGTGTCAGGCAAACACTTAAGCTGATTTAAACCTAGAGTTGTCCTAACGTGTCGCAGTAACCAAAATGTTGGCTTCTTATTGATTTCTTTCGGGAGCAGAATTTGATTGGGAAAAGGTATAGTTTATTTATTTAAAAATTATTTTATTTTTTTGCTCACTGTGATGCTTTCTGAATATCTACATGCATGTACATCATACGTAGACAGGAAAAAATCATACACATATTTAACTTTCCTTTGACCTTGATGACAGACATAGCAAAAAAAAAATTCTCTCGAGATGGCGGCGTCTGCATACAAACAAACAGTGTTTTCGTATTTTTCGTCTTATACGTCAGAGTGTGTTCCAAGATGCAGATACAGTGGTAAGCTTCTGCTCAACATCAGCAGAACTACTTTTACGGAGTTAAACTCTTCTCTCACTGAGGAGCTACAGAACTGTGGTCTGCTCCGGGTGCCTACAACAGCTGCGACCCCCACTCCTGTGTCGTGCCCAGAGTCAAGGCGCCATGAACGGCGAAGGAGGAAGCAGAAACGGGGCAAGCGTGGAAGTATCCGAGCTAAGCTAGCGGCTAAACCTCATAAGTCGGCTATTCCCTTCTTCGTGTTAGCCAACGTACACTATCGGGACAACAAGCTGGATTACATTCGACTGCTCCGCTCTACCCGTAAGACTGTGGGGATTTTGTGTTTGTGGAAACATGGCTTAACAGCAGCGTTCCAAACAGCGCCATTCAGCTCGACCGACTAGCATGCTACCGAGACAATGTTTTTTACCCCCCTGAGAGGGGCCTACAAGGACCTTCCCTCCCCCACCTCGGCGCCTCAGACCATGTCACTGTTATGCTAATGACATCTTACATACCACTGGTTAAAGTCTCCCAACCAGTTAGGAAACAAGTAGAAGTGTGGCCAGAAGGCTCCCTTGAGCCTCAAGACTGTTTCGCCACCACAGACTGGACCATGTTCAAACAGACTCCCACCTACAACTCCATCACAGACCTTCCGGAGTACACAGAGACTGTTACTGCCAACATCAGCAAGTGCATGGATGATGTCACCACCACTAAGTCCATCACTGTCCATGCTAATCAGAAGCCATGGCTGTCGCGGGAGGTCTACAGACTACTGAAGGTCCACAACGCGGCTTTTAGATCTGGGGATGAGGAGGGCCTGACGACAGCCAGGGCCAATTTCTCCCATGGCATCAGGGAGGCCAAGAGGGAGTACTCCAGGAAGATCGCCCACCACTTCAGTGACAGCAGTGACACCAGGAGTCTGTTGCGTGGTATTCCGACCATTACGGACTATAAACCCTCACCACAGACCTGCGACAGCTCCACCTTCCTGCTAAATAAGCTAAATGATTTCTTTGCTCACTTCGAAGCACACAACAACACCCCTGAACACACGACTCCACTCCCTCCTGGTGACCAAGTGATGACACTGACTTGGGACAGCGTGAAAGGATCTCTCGACAGGATCAACACACGAAAAGCCCCAGGCCCAGATAACATACCTGGTCGTGTTCTGAGGGACTGTGCAGCTGAACTCACAGATGTCTTCATGGACATCTTTAAAACCTCTTGAGTCAGGGTGTTGTCCCCACGTGCTTCAAAGCCACCACCATCATCCCGGTCCCGAAGAAGTCGTCTCCCTGCTGCCTCAATGACTACCGCCCGGTAGTGATGAAGTGCTTCGACACGCTAGTCATGCACCACATCAAGTCCTCGCCCCCTGGGAGTGCACATCACCAAGGACCTCTCCTGGACCAGCAACACCTCATCACTGGCCAAGAAAGCTCACCAGCATCTCTACTTCCTATGCTAGCTGAGAAGAGCCAGAGCCCTGAAGCCCCATCGTGTGCTCGTTCTACAGAGGGACCATAGAGAGCATCTTGACCAACTGCATCACTGTGTGGTACGCAGGAGCCTGCACTGCATCCTGCCCCTTCTACCTATTCGGTCCTCTGCCCACCTGAACTCTGGTGCCACACAAACATGTACATGCACACACACACACACACACACACACACACACACAGACTCAGAGCCGCACAAGCCACCTTACCAGCATTGGGGTTTTGTCATCTAATTTATGTCTTATTTGCCTTGGTTTTCTGACCTTGACTATGTGGCACACGTCACACGATTTTTGATATTTGCACATTCAATTCTTTTTATACTGTATATACCATAGTTGTATTGAATTTTTTATATTGATGTTATTATTTGTACTGTCTTTCGCAGCACCGAGGGCCCTTGAGCACAGTAATTTCAATCCTCTGGATGTGTTATGCATATTGAAAATTTTAAAATAAAAGCACCTTGAAGCTTAAATGTTTTGAAACACTAAAGGTGTGGTTCTTAACCTTGTTGGAGGTACTGAACCCCGCAAGTTTCATATGTACATTCACAGAACCCTCCCTAATTGGAAAAAATATAGTGTGGCTTATTTCAAATTCAAAACAGGTACTATATATTTTATTTATGCACAAATAAATCACACATCCGTTGCAGACAGAATCACTGTGTTGAAAGAACAAAACTAACATGAATTTTACACAAAAACAAAATCATAATTCAATTTTGAATACTAGTTGCAATTTTCATTCAAGATTATCTCTAACTTAATTGCAGTGTACGAAAAATTACTTTTGAAATTTAACTAGTTACAATTACAAGTTACATTCGTGAAAATGTAATAGTATCATAACGATTACAATTACTTTCTCAAAGAAATATAACTAATTTCATTTGATTACATTCTGATTACTTTTCATAATTGCACAATTGTCAAAAAAAACAAAAAACTAAATGTACCAGCATTACCAGATAACTAGCAACCCTTTATCAGAATCAGAATCAGAATCAGAATCAGAATCAGAATCAGAATCAGAATCATCAATCAATTATTTGCCAAGTATGTCCAAAACACACAAGGAATTTGTCTCCGGTAGTTGGAGCCGCTCTAGTACAACAGACAGTCAATTTACAGAACACTTTGGAGACATAAAGACATTGACAAAAAACACTTGTGCAAAAAGATGCAGTCCTCTAGCACTTAGAGCAGTTCGAATGACTAATATTGCAATAGTCCGGTGCAATGACCATTGTGCGAAGGGCGCTGAGACTTCAAGGAGTGTATGCGGTTTAAAGTGACGAGTAGTGCGATAATCTGGGACAATGTTGGTTGTGCAAATGTTACAGATACTCCTCAATCAGTGTGCAAATGGAGCAGATGCTTCTCTGGCATGAGTGGCCAGTATATGCAAATAGTGCAGCATGGCGAGACAACTACAGTGAGTGCACGAGTAATACATAATTGGAGGCCACTGTGCTCTTAGGAACTTTAAGTGCAGCAGAAATTTTGTAACCTTGGGCAGATCTGTGCCTTGCCACAATTCTGTCTCTGAGCTCTTCTGGCAAACAGAGCTGGACTCAAATATATATATAAACACACACAAACACAGTTCTGAGGACCCGGGTTCAAATCCATCCTTGACTGTGTGGAGTTTGCATGTTCTCTTCGTGCCTGGTGGGTTTTCTACGGGTCCTCTGGTTTCCTCCCACATCCCAAAAACATGCATGGTTGGTTAATTGAAGACTCTAAATTGCCCGTCAGTGTGAACGTGAGTGCAAATGATTGTTTGTTTGTATGTGCCCTGCGATTGGCTGGCGACCAGTTCAGGGTGTACCCCGCCTCTCGCCCGGAGTCAGCTGGGATAGGCTCAGCCCGTCCGTGACCCTGTTGAGGATAAGCGGTACGGAAGATGAATGAATGAATGATATATATGTGTGGTTACTGCCCCCAGTGCGCCAATCACTTTGGGCATCACTATGGTGTGTGTGTGTGTGTGTGTGTGTGTGTGTTTTCCACCGATACCAATAACTTGCTGCTTCTCCAAGCTAATTCCAATAACCAATAACCAATATAATTTTTTTTAATGTTTTATATCAGGGATCTTTCATAATTTACAAACCAAGGACTCCCAAACTGATGGAAACCTGGAGCATGGACCCCTACTTATGTATATTGTATATAATTGTGATTTATCAAATTGGTCCTAAAATAAAATACTTTTTTTCTTTTCATTATACACAAGGACAATGGGATTGATACCAAGATGGCGCTGGGATGCATGGTCGACTCAGAGATACTCTCCGGTACTGTCTTTGTTTTTGTCATTTTCGTTCGTCATTGGCGACCCTACGCTACTTACTTGAGGTAAGTGTTGTTTAGCATTAGGGAGTCGACGCTGGACCTTTTTTTTTGCCAGGTTTCACAAATCCATGAAGTTTATTTATTCTCATATATTGTATTTACCGATGGGGCAGCAGCCCTTTGTGGCACATGGCGGAGGCGAAGATGGTGACATAGGGGTAAGTGAGCCGGAGTGTTGGTTAAGCTTTGACAGGGACAATTTCAAACTCAGTCTCTGTCGATTCACTTTGCAAATCTACGCTGTCTACCCAACAAAATAGACAAGCTTCATCTCCTCACAAGGACCAATAAAGACTTTGCACTCTCTGCTGCCCTCTACTTTACGGAGACTTGGCTTAGTGAATGCATCCACGATGGTGCAATCCAACTGCCCAGCTTTCAACTCCACTGAGCGGACCGCAACATGGAGCTCTCGGGGAAAACAAAAGGTGGTGGAATATGCTTCTACATCAACGGAAAATGTCACAAAGCTCAACATACCCTGCAGCCCAGACTTGGAGACACTGTTTTTAAACTGTAAGTCATTCTATTTACCACGCAAGTTGGCTTTCTTTATACTCACCGGTGTTTACATTCCACCCCAGGCTAACACGAACGCCGCACTGCAAACGCTGGCTGATCAAGTAAATGAACTTGAAAAAAAAGCACCCAGATTCACCCCTCATTATTCTTGGGGACTTTAACAGAGCAAAATTCAACCACAAATGCCCTAAATTTAAAAGCAGCACATCGAGTGCCCACCAGGTAAAACAACATCGTTGACCACTGCTATACCACGCTCAAAGACTCATACAGATCTGTTCCCTATGTAGTTTTGGGTTCGTCTGATCATTCTTTAATACACTTGATACCAACATACAGGCACAAACTTAAATGTGCAAAGCCTGTGGTGAAAACACTGAAAAGATTTACCAACGAAGCAAAGATGGAACTTCAGGACTGCTTGAACTGCACAGATTGTAGTGTCTTTGAAGCTTCAACTGGGAGCTGGGATAAATATATCAACACTGTGGCATCCTAGAGTAGGCAGTTCTATACACAGTCATCAAATCAGTCGTGTGTTTATCCATTACAGTCTGGTTCGGTGCTGCTACAAAGATGGACAAAATCCGACTGCAACGGACAGTTAGGACAGCCGAAAAGATAATCGGTACCCCTGTACCCAATGTTGAGAACTTGCACACTGCAAGAACTAAGACCAAGGGCTGTAAAATTCTCGTGGACCCTCCACATCCTGGTCACCACCTTTTGCACCTCCTTCCCTCAGGTAGGCATTATCAAACAATGCACACTTAAACCAGCAGACATTCCAACACCTTCTTTCCTCTCGCCATTAACTTCTCAAACAGTTGACTTACAATTCCCTTGTGAGCTGCCGCCAATTTTTAACATCTGTTGGGACACTACTACATTTTACTATTACTGTACTCAGTGTTGTAGCTTCATCACTCAGCATTATTTATGCTGTTGTTGAGCACTACTGGTCACTTACGTGCTTGAGAAGTACCTTTGAATTGCTTTAAATTTACAACATTTTCATTGTAAAGCATTGCCACATTCATGCCCTTTCATTGATAGACATTACGGTTGAGGAGCTAAAAACTTCCACAAAGTGTTGATGATATTTTATGAAACAAAACCAAAAAAAAGTTCATTTCAGACCATTTTGCGTGGCTAAATTTAATTTTATGAGGAGATTAAGAGTTAATTTGTTGCTTAAATGTTATGTTGGGCACTGGTTTGACGTTCCTATTTTCTTCTATTCGTTAAAAAACAATAGATAGGTGGGCGAGTGGTAAAGCGCTTCTGCCTTACAGTTCTGAGAACCGGGGTTCAAATCCCAGCCCCGCCTGTGTGGAGTTTGCATGTTCTCCCCCTGCCTGCGTGTAACACTACAAAGTGAAAGTATCATAATGACGGTGATATAGTGTATAATGACATTGATTAATTATAATACACTCACTATGTGTTTTTCATACAAAAAACTGTTAATATGCATTTTATGTTTGCATGAACACTGTGTACAGTCAAAGAGTCACAATATAGAATATAGATGGTGTAAACAGTGTATAGTGTGTATGTTTATATACATGACTTTCGAATTAACTCATCCACACAACTGCTGTCTTGTCGAAATTAAACAATGGATGTCCTGTACCTTTTTGTGATGCTGTTTATTGGTCCTGCCCAGAGGTGGGTAGAGTAGCCAAACATTGTACTCAAGTAAGAGTCCTGATGCTTTGAGAAAAGTAAGTAAAAGGAAAAAGTAGTCCTCTAAATAATTACTTGAGTAAAAGTAAAGTACTCAATGGAAAAAATAACGACGCAAGTACTGCGTAACTGTTGTGTAACACCTATTTATTCATCCATCCATTTTTTGTACTGCGTATCCTCACTATGGTCGCGGGCGTGTTGGGGCCTATTCCAGCTAACGGGCCAGAGGCAGGGTACGCCCTGAACTGGGTGCCAGCCAATCACGGGGGAACATATAAACCAACAACCATTCGCACTCACAGTCACACCTACGGGCAATTTAGAGTTTTCAATTAACCTACCATGCATGTTTTTGGCATATCAGAGGAAATCAGAGTACCAAGGGAAAAGCACGCAAGCATGGGGAGAACATGCCATGTCCACCGTGCCGCCTCTTGTGCATATGACTATATAAATATATGCATTCTGCAAAAACAAAATAAAAAACCTGATTCATTCTGAGTGAGATAAAAAAATTATTTAGAATCTCGAAAGGACTCGATACTGTGAACCTACAGTACACTTTCCTCGTAAATTGCTAATTACTCCAGGATAATGAAAGTAATCAGTGGTTGAAATGATGTTGCATGCAGAGCACTTGTGATTGCTTCTCTCATGCCATGCATCTTCAAGCTCTCAGTAACAGGCTTAAGAAATTAACTGCTTCAGTAGAGCAATCAGATAGAAAACGGCAATTCTTGAATATTGATAAGACACTCCTGCTGCATCGGAAAAATGTCTTTTGCAAGATGAAAGATGACCTTACCCAGGATAACACAATGCTGCACCAGACAAACATGTTTTTGAACTGTTTTTGAACTGCAAGGTTAGTTTTGGAAGTATTAAGTGTTATTTGCATGCAACCTTGAATCAGCATTTTTAACGGGACTGTTATATAACTTAGAAGGTGTGTGTGTGAGAATGTGTTGCTTGGATTATTTATTTATTTATTTATTTTTTCTAGATAAAAGCTACAGAGACACGGTGGGTAACTCCCCATGCCTGGGTGGGTTTTCCCCGGGCACTCCGGTTTCCTCCCACATCGTCAAAACATGCGTGGTAGGTTGATTGAAGACTCTAAATTGCCCGTAGATGTGAATGTGAGTGCGAATGGTTTGTTTCTATGTGGCCTGCGATTGGCTGGCGACCAGTTGACCCCGCCTCTCGCCCGAAGATAGCT
Organism: Phyllopteryx taeniolatus; assembly: GCF_024500385.1. Classification (NCBI taxonomy): domain Eukaryota; kingdom Metazoa; phylum Chordata; class Actinopteri; order Syngnathiformes; family Syngnathidae; genus Phyllopteryx; species Phyllopteryx taeniolatus. The sequence continues at coordinate 26,275,066 of NC_084513.1, read as the reverse complement.
GGGATAGGCTCCAGCAGCCCGTGACCCTAGTGAGGATAAGCGGTAGAGAAAACGGATGGATGGAAAATATATGCTTATATACTGTAGTTATAAAATATTTACTGGCCACTGCTAATTTATTTTACATTTAAAATTTATGAAATTAAAACTTTCCCTTCATTTAGTTCAATGCTATTTTTCATATAGATATAGATAACGATATTTATATATAGTCATGCCACAGTAATAGTACCATAAGAGTAAATACACAGTAGTGTAATATTGATGTAGTGATATGCACTATTTCAATACAATTATGAATGATAATATACCCAATATCTGCATTATATGAAGAATGTATTGTTTATGCATAATATTTTTGTATAGTTATATTGCACAATCTTTCCAGGAAATTTGAAGAGTACAGACATTAAAATAATTAGGGTTCAAGGTTTGAATCTCGACTCCAGCCTTCCTGTGTGGAGTTTGCCTGTTCTTCCTGTTCTTTGCGTGAGTTTTCTGCAGATCCAGCTTCCTCCCACATTTCGAAACATACATGTTAGTGAAGACTTAAAATTCTCCGGGAGGGTGTGAGTCAGAATGCTTATTTGGTCATTTGTGCCCTGACTCCAGACAGGTGTACAAGGGATGGGTGGATGTTTTTCTGATAATGTCGTTTCTACTCTATTTTCCTTCAAACCTTAAGCACAATATTATTACCCTGAATATTTGTCTCACAAAGATTCTAAGCGGTGGGGTTGACAGTAGAAGGGTAGCAAATGATTCCATTTTATCATCAACATTTGTTCAATTTCCTCTGTTTTCCTGTAGTACTAAAGTTTTTTGAGTTATGGTACAATGCTCAGATGGAGACAGAAGACAAGAAGACTTCGGATAGACAATGGAAAGGACCAAAACTCTTAAAATTATTTTAATGGAGCACTTGGAGCAATGGAGGAGAGCATTTTAGGTGTAGGTGTTAAATAGATCTTCCCTTCTGATGGATGAATACCTCTGCACTGAAAGGTTCACAAACACCACCCTGCTTCACTTTCCTTTTCTTCTCGAATCACACACTTGACAAAATAATGGTAACATTTTATTAAGTTCAAGGTGTGAACGCAATGCACTGCACCACATAGGAATGCAAAAACAAGGGCAAAAGCTAGAACACCATGATTTATTCATCAGTTTTTGACACTTCGCCATAGGTGAAGGCCTAGATTGGCCCACTTGTCATGGGCTACAAGGAAGCTTACTTTGCTGGAAGTCATTTCAAATTTTATTGTCCTTACTTTTTTCCACTTCTGCATTTGTGCACCCCCCGACCGCACTCTGTCCCTGAAAGGTGTCTTTTGTGGCTGTTTAGACAAGTAGTATGGTGGCTCTATATACCTTATCATGCCAGAACAGATATAAAGTGGACCCCCACATACTCGCAGTTTGGCGCCTATTGGCAGATGGATATTCCCCACCCCCTCACAATTTTTTTCCAATTAACTCATTAACTGCCAGCCCTCCCAGTTAAAATGGATATTTTACTTCTAATGCCGTCAATGACAGTGAATGTGAAAAAAACAAGGTTTTTTTTCTTTTCCTTTTTGGGGGGCACCTAGCCCAAAAACGGACAACAAATATCTGCGGATTTTTGCTATTGGCGGTCCCTATCCCCTGTGAACTGCAGGGTTCCACTGTACTCACTCTGTATCAGTTTGTATTGAAATGGATATTTATCCAATTCAAACCAATTTATTTATAAAGCACATTTAAAAACAACAGAGTTGACAGTACAGCACTTTGGTGAACTCTGTTCTTTTTAAATGTGTTGGAAAGATTAATTTGGTAAATGGGGTTTCACTTATATAGCGCACTCAAAGCTCTTTAACACTGTCTCCTCATTCACCTACTGATGACGCAACATTAGGACCAATTTGGGGTTCAGTATTTTGTTGAAGGATACTTGGACATTGTCACAGGGACTGAGGATTGAACCCATAACCTTTGGGTTGGGAGACGACCACTCTACCACCTGAACCATGCCGCCGCCTCAGTTGTTCAAGGATGGGGCAAGGTTTATCACTTTGTGAAGAACTGCGTGAGCAAATAATCCAATTGTTTAAGAACAACAATTCTCAACATAACATTGAAAGGTATTCACGGATTTCATCATCTACAGTAGAATAGATCATCAAAAGATTCAGAGAATCTGGAGAAATCACTGCACTTAAGCGGCAAGGCCAAAAATTAACATTGAATACTAGTGACCTTCGATCCCTCAGGCGGCACTGCATTAAAACCTGTGTGAAGGATATTTCCACGTGGGCTCAAGAACACGTCATTAAACCATTGTCAGTTAACACAGTTAGCTGCTACATCTAGAAATGCAAGTTAAAACTCTACCATGCAAACGGAAAGCCATATATCACGATCACCCAGAAATGCCGCTGCCTTATCTGGGCCTGAATGCATCTGAGATGGACTGACGCAAAGTGGAAAAATGTGCTGTGTGTCACGTGTGGGAAGTAGCTGAACTCAAGAGCAGGCGGAGGCAGATGTAAAATGATGAACAATTTATTGAGCAAAGGTTATGGAAGTGGTCCTGGATGTGTTGACAGGCGGCGGCGTGGACAGGTGGCAGGCAGGGATGACGTGGGTCAAGAACACTGGGAACGAGGAGACACAAGAGTTAACAAGGGAACGAGGAGTTTAGTAGCTTAATTGAGTATGGTGGGCCGTGATACCGCTAGGAGAGGCTGCAATACTTTGGCGAGGATTTCCGGGAAGAGGCAGGCTTAAATGTAGGTGGTGATGAGGGTTGATTGGGGACAGGTGCGTGGCTTGAGGAGAAGCTGAAACAGAGAGGGGAGAGATAGGACAAGAGGGCGCAAAGCACCATCCAGGCTCCAAAACAGTACTGCAGGGCAGTCCATGACACTGTGGTCTGACGAGTCCACGTTTCAAATTGTTTTTGGAAATCACTTGTGTCGTGTCCTCCGGGCCAAAGAGGAAAAGGACCATCCAGATTGTTATCAGTGCAAAGTTCGAAAGCCAGCATCTGTGATGATATGGGGGTGTGTTAGTACACATGGCATGGGTAACGTGCACATCTATTAAGGCAACATTAATGCTCAAAGGTACATACAGGTTTTGGAGCAATATACTGTATGCTGCCATTCTGGAAATGTCTTTTTCAGGGACAATTGATTCAATTGAATATAGATTGAAAAGGATTTCACACCACACGGGGGGCCAATGACTGCCAGTCGGGGATCTGGCAGTCATAGTCACAGGGGGGGAGGTATCTACTAATTTCATGGCGAGGCTCGTGGGGGTGGACCCCTCTGTCCAGATGGCTGTGGGGGGTGGGAACCCCCTCTCGTGCCCTGCCTATCCGCCCTCCTGTCCACCTGGCACGGGTCACTGGCTCACTCTACGGCTGGGATGAGGCTGACTACTATGGCAGGCTCTACTGGTTGGGGGAGGGCATCTCGCTGTCCCGTGAATGGCAGGGGGTGCTGCAGAGGGGCGCATGGGATGGCGGGCTGGTGTGGTGGTTGGCAGTTGGGGGCGGCGGTTTTAGGGTGCTTCGGTGAGGCTGGTGGACCGCTCTGGATCCCTTGGTGTGGGTGGTTTCCTGTCACGCGGGCTGTTCTCGGGTGGGTCCTTGAGACCACCCGCCTCTCTTGGCTGGGTGGGGTGGGCTCATCCATCACCATCGTGCTGGCTCTGTAGTCCACAATAACCCCTACAATAATTTATAATTGGAAATTAATTGAAAGTCAAGGAAAAATAATGGCAAGGAGATATTCAAGTCTAATTATTAAACAGGTTTTAGGAACAACAGACCTAAATCACATGAAATACCATGTTTCTCCATGACCTTCTCAATAGTCAAGGCATGCGAAATGCCTGTCCGAGCCCATGGACAGAAGGCACACAAGCTGGTGTTGGAACCATTCTAATTGGCATTGCAAGGTACTTTGGAGAAAATGTATTTTTGTCATGGTCCCAGCTGTGATTACATCGGGCAGAAAGGAGAGTTTTGATTACCAAGATAGCTCAGCAAAGTGCAGGGTGGGCAAATGATATGGTATTTAGAATTTCACTTTCTATATATTGGCATGACTAATAACAATGATAGGCTCCAGCACGCCCGCGACCCTAGTGAGGAGAAGCGGCTCAGAAAATGGATGGATGGATGGATAATAACAATGAGAAAGAAAAGTGGGATAATCTAATGCTGATGATTGCCAATTTAGATGTGGAAGGATAATACTTCCATGGTATATTAACAGTTGAAAGGAAGGACTATCACAAAGCAAGCGGAAAGTAAATACAAACAGGGAAATTATTTCACGTACACTCTATGCGCTGTAAAAATGCTTGTTTATAATGAGCCAGAGCACTCACATTAAGCGTTGGCATTTTGCATCGACACCAAACCCAATAGTTGCACTTAAAAAGATTCCATGAAAGAATTCAATACAGACTTAAGGAATGAAGAAATTAATTCATTCATTTTCCGTACCGCTTGTCCTCACTAGGGTCGCGGGCCGCTGGAGCCTATCCCAGCTATCTTTGGGCGAGAGGCGGGGTACACCCACAACTGGTCACCAGCCAATCGCAGGGCACATAAAAAACAAACAACCATTCGCACTCACATTCACACACCTACGGAAATTTGGAGTCTTCATTTAACCTACGATACATGTTTTTGGGATCTGGGGTTCTGCAATCAGTTACTGTGTTTGCATCAGTGGCTGTTCGCCCCAATTGCGAGTTACTTGCTAATAATAGCTTGGCGCATTTCTACCAGTACATCATGCAGTTAGCCATCAACCTATGCCTCCAACCTGAATAATGGATCTTCCCTGACGTGTTATGTTATTTGGGATACAGTGTCTCTGCTGTGGCGACCCACTCGTAGCTCACACAGCGAGCCGACGGCGAGTTGGATGGCTCCACTGCAAAGTGGCCTGTTACTAGTGGCTAGTAGTTATTAGCAGCTAGTAGGTTTTTGGACTAGCAGACCAGCGTGGGGTCCGTCCAGTACTCCACAGCCTCACTCCATATGCTGCGCGTAGCTCGACACAACAATTAACAGAAAGTTAACTGTTTATTATTTTTGCTAGTCCACGAGCTAACGGGTTAAGGAGCTCAGCGGGCATCCACTCAGTGTTGTTATGTGTGTCCCCAAAAAATTATGAATGTTAACTGTTTATAAAACTCAGTGGCACACGTTATTCAGCGAGTACCCGACTACAGATACTTAAGCACATAGCATGCGAATGAATGTATTTGATTGACAGGTGAAGGTCTGGTATCCAGCACCTTCAGCAGACACGTGCACACAATCCTGCAATTCGAGGGCTGGCTCTATCTATCATGAATTTGGAGCCTTATTTTACATAATTGGCAAAGTTGGCAGGCTTGTTAACAATACTCTGCTATGTTGTGTCAAATTTACAAGACATTTTTGGGTCCCTTTACAGGCACTTTAAATGAGAGGGGATGGGTGGGGTACCATAAAGGAGAAAGTAACAACAAAATAAAAGAGAAAGTGAGTCGGCACAGTGACCACAGGTTGCTGACTCTCAGCGCCTAGAAGGGACTCTCCCTATAAGAAAATAATTCAACAAAACATTTAGAGTCCGCAACAAAGTAACAAAATTTGTAACAAAGTAAGCAAACCTGAGATTAATTAAAGTGCCAGTTTGTCTAATGCAACTGTTGCTGCTGGTGCTGGAGACTGAAATATAGCAAAATCAATTCCAAATCTTCTCCAGAACAGGGCAGATCATTTCCTGCCAGAAGAAACCAGATCAGATCCTCAAAGCTGAGGGACTTGGTCATTGTCAGACAAGTTATCTGAATGCTGATGTTTTTATTTCTGTTTGACATATTTTAATTGAGGCAGCACAGTGATTGATGGGTTAGCACATCTGCCTCATAGTTTTGAGGACTGGGGTTCAAATCCCGGCCTCGCCTGTGTGGAGTTTGCATGTTCTCCCCGTGCCTGCGTGGGTTTTCTCCTGGTGCTCCGGTTTCCTCCCACATTCCAAACACATGCATGGTAGGTTGATTGAAGACTCTAAATTGCTCGTAGGTGTGAATGTGAGTGCAAATGGTTGTTTGTTTATCTGTGCCCCGCGATTGGCTGGCGACCAGTTCAGGGTGAACCCCACCTCTCGCCCGTAGATAGCTGGGATGGGCTCCAGCACGCCCGCGGCCCTAGTAAGGAGAAGCGATATAGAAAATGGATGGATGGACATTTTAATTTACATTTTGTTGCGTGTATTTTGTAGTCCAATGTTTCACTTGAAATTTGTTTGGTTGAAAAAAGTTCAAAGTTCAATTGTAAATAGTTTGATCCATTTAATTTTTTTGTTGTTCCAGTGAAATTGTATAGTGACTAAATAAAGGCATAGTTTTATAATAAACCACCCCCAAAAAAAATACAAAATAAAATAAATTTATAGAAATAATTAATTTTGCCCATAATTGGGCAAAATGAATTATTGTTGGTAACAAATTAATTTAAGCAACAAAAAAATCCGACGAGCCGCTTGGGAGCCGAAAGTGAGCCAAGCCAAATGAAACGGTTCTCTAAAAAAAAGACGAAATTCCCTTCACGATTTGGCATTCAGGAAGTCCAGAGTACAAAATAAGGGGGGAATATGTATACATACATAGGAAAGGAATAAACAAGGAAAATAATTGTCATAGGGGCCCTTTGGAATAATGCCAAGGTTACCCTCAACCAACAAATATAGAGGGGAGGAGTGAGCCAGGCCAAATACATTTTTATTATTTATTTAAAAAAAAAATGCTTTTGTCTTTGTTATTATTCACACAAAGCTCATCAAACCTAAATCCCTAAATACCTTCCCTCCATGGAGTATAAGCATATATCCAACAGCTGTGCATTGCCTTTTTATGAAATGTCTCCAGAGAATATGACATCATGTGGTCTATTTTGTATGGGCGAATGGTGGTGCAATTCTTCCATATGTCCAAGTGAGGGTTAATATGTTTGCATTAAAGAAGCCCTCTTTTATCACACCTCCCCCACCTACTGTCAAAGGGCAAAAGATCATTCTCAGCTAAAGATTTGAAAACCTACTTCAGAAGGACAGAGCAGGGCCAAAGTGGCTTGTTATGTTTTATGACCTCATCAGAACCTCGATTGATTGAGGGAATGATTGAAATGTGTTTAATAGCTTCTTCAGTCAGGACAAATTGCGGCTGATTTTTATTGTTTCGTGTGCGTATGTACGTGCGTGTGTGTGTGTTCTTGTGTGAGTGAACTATGATTTCTTTTAGTGCATTTTGTCAAGAATGTTTGCTTTCGCACACGAGAAAAAGGGACCTCAAATGGATTAAAGGAGTTCATGAATTGCAAAAAAGAAAGGAAGGAAGGAATTGTGAAGCTCAACAGAGCAGACGGACGTCAACGCGAGTGAAGAGGCGCCAGAGAAGTGTACGTACTTGACTTAAGGAGCGCGAAATAAATGGTGACCATGCGGTAGTTTGCAAGCTGCCGTTAGACACAACAAAAGAAGGAGAAGATGGTGACGATGTCAGAGAGGACAAATGCGAAAAAGAAGACAAAATTCCCCTAGTGTGGGAGCATTTGAGAATGACCAGAAAAGCGAATACCAGTGACCCGACACAGAATGCTGAATGTAGAAAGATGAAAAAACAGAAAGATGAATGTCATGCAAATCATTGAGTTTAACGTTAATGCAATTTACTGACATAACGTTAGCCCCGAGGCTTAGGTTTCTGTTAATTCTAACAACAGCCAAATTTGTGACCTGGTAAGGTTATTTTGAATGACATTGTTACTTTTGTTTTAATTATTGTAGGTAATGGTGCTGAACCACACTGTATTATAAATTGAATGTCATTCATGTTTTGGTCAATCAATGTCAAACGTACAGTACAATACTGACAACAAACAGCATTTTAACATGGAACCAAACCAAAACAAAATCTCAGTGGTAAAACCTCCAATTGCTTCCTTCTCGCACTTTTCGCCATTCAATATTTTCAGCCAGATTTAAAGTACAAAATAAAGCTGCCTAAGCGCCAAAAGATTTCTCCTTACTGACCTCATAACACACACCAGTAATTAGTCCCAATTAAACGACTTCAGTGGCATCTTTTTATTGTTGTTACTTTTTTATTTACACATTAAGAGTTGGGTTTTACTGGCGTGTTAAATGCACAATACATTGTGGGTTAATTATTCATACCGAAGTTGCGGTCAGGGAGGTAACGACTGACTCACTGAAGGACTTACAATACAATAATACAATGGAAAAACGTACATATTTACAATGAAAAGTGAGAGCTTTCAACTTCGTCTGGAGTCCAGACTGCTTGTGAGCTGGTTTAAGCGCTGCACCGCCGCTGAAGTTCACATAAGTGCTTCTCCCTCTGTCAATCACCCACAGCTTTGCTAGTTAAACAGCTGTTTGAACTTGCCACCGGGAACAAAAAATGTTTTCTTACTCTTCGCATCCAAATTACGATGGTGGGAGCATGTAACCGCCACTCTCCTTCACGTTTATATACACACACGCGCACACACACACGAATACATACAGTTGCCTTCAGCACACCCACACAATTGGAAACCACAGAACTCGAACAGTATGCAGGGTTGCTACAGTCGATCTCTATCTATCTATCTATCTATGACCAAGTAATGGGTATGGTTAAGCTCATGCTTTTTTGGTACCATAAATAAGTGATATTGCTGCCACTTGGCAGCTGCTTAAAGTAACTAAAAACGTAGCTATAATCTAATTTAGTAACTTTTGAAATCAAGTAATGAGTAAAGTAACAGTTACTTTTAAGATCAAGTAATCAGTAAAGTAAAAAAGTACCTTTTTCAAGGTAACTTTGGCATCACTGATGCCACCACACTCATTTCCCACAATTCTTAGAAATGTGGTTGGAAAATGTTGTTCTTGTCTTCCCTTCTCACTGAATTTAATGCTTGAATATTTTAGTTTTTTTCTCAAAAAGGACCTTTCTGTGTTGGCGACGTGTTCAGGCATGCAAGCATTGGTATCACGTCAAGCTTCGCAGAGTACAATAACTTTTTGGTAACTTGCTTGTAACCCATATAACTTGTTATATTTGTTATGCAGTTAACTGCATTTGAAAATAGTAGCCTTATACAGTAAATACTGTAATGTACACTGAGCAACCCACACAAATTGACTGGTATATAAAAACATCAAAAAACTGTTCCAAAAACCATTTGTGAACAGTAACGGATAAAAGAGAGAAGCACATCTTGGAGCAACATTTAAAAGCAGATAAGCTTACAGATGTACTTTACTATATCAGACTCATGTCTAATTAAAAGAAATTAATCCAGATAAAGATAAAGTTCTTAAACAAGAGTTCAAATCATTCCCCTTGTTTCACTCTTCATCCTCTCATGGAATAAAATGAAATAGAATCTGGTTCAGGTAGTCAATATGAATATGTTGTAATGAAGTTCTATGAACTCCCATTAGCCCAAGTTGATAAACTTAGGCTTAGTCAGAAAATCAACAGAGGCTAAATTTTCATGAAATAATACAGAGCCTGTTTTCTTCAATGTTCCATACAAGTTCAGGAGCTGCACCTGCAAGATAAGGCATCTGATTTCTGATTACGAAAAAAAACAAAAACATTTCAAGGCAGTCAGCAGCGCTTTGGGATGTAACCTGCATTCAAGATATTAAAGCCAGTTAATGTTGCTTGCGCGGTGATATCAAAGAATGTTGAAATGTTATGATATCCTAAAGTTAAATCGAAGCAACCAGGTGGAGAATAGTTAGTATGTGATTGGTTTTGTGATTTGCGTAGGAGTGGTAATATCACAGTGACTGAAGGAACGATGCATGTGTACAGCATTAAAAGTTTGTTCGGTTGTGCGTGTCAATCACAATTAAGTAGCAAAACACAAGTCCACATGTACAGTATACAAGTGCCTTGTTAACATTAGCCATTACCTGTGTCGCGTATATTGGCATTTGGAAAGATCGTAATTTATTTAAGAAATACATTTGTCGAAGGTGAACGTCTGCGTTCACTTCCAGTTTAGTTCGATAGACGTTTAACGTCAGAATCAAACTTGTTTTGTCTCGTAAAGGGAACCACGTCACCTTTTATATGGGTCATTCCACTGAGGTGGTACACAATTTGTGACATCTAAGAAAAATTGAAGAACTTGAATCATTTTGTTGAAAATATGTTAGTAAAATTTATTTGAAGTATACCAGTTACATTTAGGGGTTCATGGGATAAAAACATACATAGTTTAGCCTTTTTGACCCAGCCACCTAAAAGAATCGGAATCGAGAATCGGTTGGAACCGGAATCGAACTAAGGAACCGGAATTGCTGAAATTCAAACGATGCCCAACCGTAGTTATAGGGAGTATTATTGATTTTGACCAATTGATATTTATATATATATATTTAATATTAGTGTTCTGCCGTATTGCTATTGCATTACGCCACTTTACAAAGACGAACTGGACAAGGATGCCCTCTCTCGCCCCTGCTATTCGCACTATTCGATAAATAGTGCGAATAGCAGGCGCGAGAGAGGGCATCCTCGTCCAGTTCGTCTTTGTAAAGTGAAACGTTTGGTGACAGTTTGGGTGAGTTGGATAACGCTGCGAGCCAGTGAATATAAGAGTCACCAAAGCCAAATTTCTGATGGACATGATGCTACAAGATCGCCATTACTAGTGTACAATTGTTATAAGTGAATCAATCTGGGACAATCTGTGTGAGTGTATCATCTATACGTGTGTGGGAAAGGTAGATTACTCTCAGAAATATTGTCTAATGGGAACTTTCTTACTGTGTAGCTGGTAATATGAAATTGTGTTAGGAGGTATTATGTATTGAGGTATTGAATGTTTTGTATGAGTTCTGCATAGAAAAAACATGGGAATATATCACGAGTTAAACATACAAGCACAGGTAGCATGCGATACATATGCGTAGGGTGGGGGGGAGAGATGGGGGGGAGTGAGCATTCGATAAGTGGGGGGGGGGGGGGGGTGCCATAAAGATGGGAAAAAAGATAAATACAAAGAAAATATGGTAAATTACCCATGTCAATGAGTCGAGGGTACAATAGGACATGCGCAATTCCCTATTTTTTTCTAAACACATTACTAAACAATTTTTCTACACTATATACCAAATACTAGAGCAAACTTGAAAGGAATACTCATCTATGAGAAGAGCCAAGGGGTGACTTTGGAATCACGGAACAGTTGACCGTCAATGTGTAGTTTGACCACAACTAGTGAGGCGCGTTTTCCTTGTTGTCCCTAATTCTTCATTAGAGGGTACAAGAGCTTGTGTCGCTTGTTGATTTCGCGAGAAAACTGATCATTCATCCCAAACTTTGTACCCTTCAGCTACCGTCCTTTTGACTTTACAAATACTTTCTGCTGGAAATGTTCGAATTTGGCGATAATTGGACGGAAATGACTCCCTGCTTGTGGTCCTCCTAGCCTGTGTACTCGTGGAAGGTGATGTTAGAGAGTGTATCCTTCGAGATTTTCAGCGCTGTCGAGTTTTTTACTTGAGCCTTTAGATTATCAGGTGTACTCTCGGAAATGCCAGAAAAGATGAGGTTATCCCGCCCGCCTGCTTCTTGACTGGAAGTCCAGCATTGCTTCTTTGATTTTTTTTTTTGGTTTTCTTTCTTGAGAACATCTACCTCCATTGTCATCACTTTCAGGGCTGACTGAAGTTCGGCATTGTCTTCTTTTAGCTCTATGAACTGTTGTTGCGTGGTGGTTTTGAGCTCCTTCATCTCTGGGTGTAATAGATCGAGAACTAATAGCTTCTTATCCGTGGAGGAGAGGACTTGAATATGTGCCTCGGGAAAGCAAAGTGCTAGTAGACGAGTTAGCCTTTCGCCTTTTCAGCAGATTGCTGCAGTGCCGTGGTGGGCTCCGCTAGCTTGCATGATGAAGCGATCCAAAGATCTGTCGATTAAATCTTCGATGGTAACTTGGCGTCAGCAGGGATTGGAAAAAAAGCAATCAATAAAAATCAGCCCCATAATAAGAGTAAAAACAAATGGATGAGGAGGAAATAAAAATTTGGGGTTGCTAATCTGATTTTGCAGCGTAGTCGCCAAAATTTCATCTGGGAAATCTTGCAGTCTCTTTCGTTGTCAGAGTATGTCGCACGTCTCAGCTCCCCCATGTGACATGCTGAAATTTAGCAATTCTTTATGCCACCTTGGTTTATGTGGATAAATGTGCATAATGGTAAAGACATAACCAGCTTCATAAAAATCGTGAGTTGCACAATTGACTTTAATTTAATTTTCACAATGTGCTGACCTCTGCAGATACAAGTGCATAAATTATCCCAACTACTATTAAACCCATTACACTCTAGTCTTTATACAATCGTAATAACGGTAAAGAAATAGTTCTGACACTTTCACAAACTCATACATATTAATTCATATCTGGGGAATAACATCATTTACTTTGCTGTCTGTTATTGTGTGGATACAAAATGGCTGCTTCATCCTGGCACTTCAGCTAACAGATCCCTCTGGTTGCTTGCAACAACAAAATGAGGGTCTCTCCCGTTGGCATAAACAGTAAAGACAGTTTGAGTGACAAAGAACTATTTGAAGAAGGCCCAAAAATATCTTGTAAATTCGACACACCACAGAAAAGAGTAATGTTAACAAGCGAGGCAATGAATGAATGGATTAAAAAAAATCGCAAAGTATGTGAAATCAGGCTTAAAAATTGTCAAGAATTGAGACATTCTTTGAGCTTCCAGATACTGTGTACATGTCGCTGGGTGCTTTGAAAATCCCACCTCCACTTGTGAAGCAAATACTTCTTTTGGAGATTCCCTGCTTCGCTGGCTGCAAGAAGTGTGAGAGAGGAGCGATACACAGCACACGCAATCACGGGTCGCATAGAGTCACTCTGCCCCTTAGTTTCCATTGAAATTCACTGGGCTGTTGGTCTATGGAGGGACTTATCAATCGCGATGGGTGGAAATCATCAGTGGTACACGCAGGTGTGGGCCTGTGCCCGTCGAGCTGCAGCCTTCGGCGGTGGCAGCAAGGTTCCCCCCCCCCCTCATCCTCTCCTGCAATGCGAGTGGCTGATGGATGTTTGCCATGTACTCTAACCACTGTCTAGCTGGAATGGGGCTGCGGTGTGATGGATCCTGTGTGGTTCGCTGCTGCCTCACAACAAAACGCACATGCGGCCAGACAGCAGAGACGTGAGCCCAAATATCCTCAAACACACTTCAGGGAAGATGTATTTTTTCGAGTTGTGGGCATACTTTGATGGCTAACTGCATGCTGTACGGGTAGAATTGGTTCATTTATGAACGAGGAAGTGGCATTTCCGCCAAATGGCCACTGCATGGAATAGAAAAGAAGAATAGAAAAAAAGGTGAAGATGTGGCTAAAGACTCAAGCCACACTTATTTTCAAACATCCATCCATTTCTACCGCTTATCCGAGGTTGGGTCACGGGGGCAGTAGCTTTAGCAGGGAACCCCAGACTTCCCTCTCCCCAGCCACTTCATCCAGCTCTTCCGAAAGAAATAGTCTCTCCAGCGTGTCCTGGGTCGTCCCCGGGGTTTCCTCCCAGTGGGACGTGCCCGGAACACCTCACCAGGGAGGCATCCGAATCAGATGCCCCAGCAACCTCTGCTTCCTCATGGGAAGGCGTGTCGGTGGAATTTAGGAGGTCTTCAAAGTATTCTTCCCACCGACTCACAACGTCCCGAATCGAGGTCAGCAGCGCCCCATCCCCACTATATGCAGTGTTGGTGGTGCACTGCTTTTCTCTCCTGAGACGCCGGATGGTGGACCAAAATTTCCTCGAAGCCGTCTGGAAGTTTTTCTCCATGGCCTCACCAAACTCCTCCCATACCCGAGTTTTTGCTTCAGCGACCACCAAAGCTGCATTCCGCTTGGCCAGCCGGTACCCATCAGCTGCCTCCGGAGTCCCACCGGCCAAAAAAGCCCGATAGGACTCCTTCATCAGCTTGACGGCATCCCTCACCGTTGGTGTCCACCAACGGGTTCGGGGATTGCCTCCACGACAGGCACCGACCACCTTACGGCCACAGCTCCAGTCACCCGCCTCAGCAATGGAGGCGCGGAACATAGTCTACTCGGACTCGATTCCTTTGTTGTTGTAAACTAAAGACATTTGGGTTTCAGATCAAAAGATGAATATGATACAAATGTTTGGAATTCTAGATTTTATTTCATGCATAATTGCATCAAGCCTGTGACCCATTGACTTCACCAGACTGTTAAAGTCTTCATTTGAAATGCTTTTACAGGCCTTGACAGCAGCCTCTTTCAGGTCTTGTTTGTTTCTGGGGGTTTTTCTCTTCAGTCTCCTCTTCAGGAGGTAAAAAATGCATGCTCTATTGTATTAAGGTCCAGTGATTGACTTGGCCAGTCTAAGACCTTCCACTTTTTCCCCCTGTTGAAGTTATTTGTTGTGTTGGCAGTGTGTTTTGGGTCATTGTCTTGTTGCATGATGAAGCTTCTCCTGTTTAGTTTGGATGCATATTTTTTTAAATTGCCAGACAAAATGGTTTGCCAACCTCCACAGGGCAGGGGAGAAGGTATCACAAGCCACTGTTCAAAGAAGACTTAAATTAAAAAATAGAAATATAGAGGCTAAATCACAAGATGCAAACCACTCATCAGCAAAAAGAATCGGAAGCCCAGATTGAATTTTGCAAAGAAGTACAGAGATGAGCCACAAAAGTTTTGGAACAAAGTTTTCTGGACTGATGAAACCAAGATTAACCTCTACCAAAGTGTTGGAAAGGCTAAAGTATGGAGAAAGAAAGGATCTGCTTATGATCCAAAACACAAGCTCATTTGTGAAGCATGGTGGAGGTAATGTCATGGCTTGGGCTTGCATGGCTGCTTCTGGAACGGGCTCACTAGTTTTATTGATGATGTAACTCATGATGGTAGCAGCAGAATGAATTCTGAAGTCTACAAAACCATTTTGTCTGGCAGTTTGGCATCAAGCCTATGACCCATTGACTTCACCAGACTGCGACATTCTTCATTTGAAATGCTTTTCAAGGCTTTGACTGCAGCCCCTTTCAGTCTCCCCCTGATGAAGTCCTATGTTGTGTTGGCAGTGTGTTTTGGGTCATTGTCTTGTTGCATGAAGAAGCTTCTCCCAATTAGTTTGGATGCATTTTTCTGTATATTGCCAGACAAAATGGTTTTGTTAACTTCAGAATTCATTTTGCTGCTACCATCACAGCTAAAAGACCCCCTATGATGAGTAAATTGATGACTCACATAGACTTTACACCGATTTGATTGGCTTGATTGGTATCGGCCGATAATTAGCATTTTATGCTGATCGGATGATCGGCTTTAATGTCATAATTCGCTGATCTGATCAATGATGTCATTGATTGGCTTCGCAAAAAACATTTATTCCGTGTCGCCGTCGTGTACAGTATATTTGAATCCAAAAGCTAGTTTATTCACGTCTTTTGATGTAGTAGTGTAAATATCTGACCGCCAGTTGTTTAAAAAAAAAAACATGTCGGTGGTGTCGGACAGACAACACGTCTGAGACAGACAACACGTAATGCGTGGATCAGACTACAAGACAAATTTGGTCTTTCACGATTGCATTATGTCTGACTACTGCAATAAAATCTTGTATTCCGATACCACCGCATCCCATCTTTTACGATCACTGCATTTTATCTTGTCAACTCAAACGCGACCGGATACACTCGTTACCATGGCGATGACAACAACGATAGATCGCACAAATTTAATGTGTGAGGTGAAAAATAAATTAAGGAAAAACGTGTGGTGGTTATCACCAATGCTCTGGAGAGGACATTCATTCACAGATTGCCTGAGGTATGTTCACGTACTTTTAATACGATACGGCTCACAAGCAGACAACAAAACATTCAGCCAAGCAAGCTCATGGTAGCACTAACGTTTGTACGTAAACATGCCAGCATTCTATCAGATCATGCTCTAAAGTTTTGGTGGGTGCGAAGTAATTCCAAGGCAAGCGCCTGGTGGCCAGGTCTGCACCCATGGGGCCCGGCTGGGCCCAGCCCGAAAGGGTAACATGGGTCTCCCTTCCGATGGACTCCATAATTGCGGGTGGGCCCATAGGGGTCGGGTGCAGTGTGAGCTGGGCGGTGGCCGTCGAGTAGAAATAATGTGAAATCAGGCTCAGATAAAGGAGGCGGATCTATCCCCGGCTACAGAAGCTGGCTCTTGGAACGTGGAACGTCATCTCTCCCTTGTTGTGTCTCGCCATTCTCATCCACGCTGTTGACTGCCTCGCATACTGTATCTTAGTGTTGTGTTCGCGATAAATTTTTTTGATTAGTTAAGCCCTTACAATGCCACTTAAGCGCTGTGTCCCTGCGAAAACTTCCTCCGGGGCGCCCAAGAGGAAGAAGAAGATGACCATCAGCGAAAAAGTGAAACCTTTAGATATGACGGGGTTATGTCCTTGTACAGGGAATTTTGAAGCAAAAGAAAAAACAAAGACAACAACTACCCATCACCATGTTTTTCTCCAAGGTAAAACCCCAGCTACACCATCAGCGCCTCCAGCAGAAGAGTCTCCGAGAGAACCTAAAGCCTCCACGGGTCAAGTGAGAGCCTCTCCTCCGCCACCAACGCAAGCCTCTTCGCCTCTCTCAGAAGGAAATGCTGATGAATGTTAATTACTGAAAAGGTTTTATAATGAAAGATTTAAGTAAATGCGTGTACTGTTGTAATCTTTGTCTCAAATATGTAAAGCATAAATACTGTTTCCATATTTTAAACATTCTGGTACCCATATTCACATACACAAAAATTCCTAGGGCGGAGGGGGGCGAAATCCTACTTCACGGTTTTTCACCTTTTGCGGGGGATTCTGGTCCTCATTAACTGCGAAAAACTGTGTATATATATATATATATATATATATATATATATATATATATATATATATATATATATATATATATATGTGTGTGTATATATATATATATATACATACATATATATATATGTGTGTGTGTGTGTGTGTGTGTGTATGTGTGTGTGTTGAATATACTGTACATCTAATGTTAAATATATGTAAAGCTTAAATCCAAATGTTCAATATATCCAGCGTCTGCCTCACAGTTCTGAGGACCGGGGTTCAAATCCCGGCCCCGCCTGTGTGGAGTTTCCATGTTCTCCCCGTGCCTGCGTGGGTTTTCTCCGGGCACTCCGGTTTCCTCCCACATCTGAAAAAACATGCATGCGAGGTTAATTGAAGACTCTAAATTGCCCGTAGGTGTGAATGTGAGTGCGGATGGTTGTTTGTTTGTATGTGCCCTGCGATTGGCTGGCAACCAGTTCAGGGTGTACCTCACCTCTCGCCCGAAGATAGCTGGGATACGCCCGCGACCCTCTTGAGGAAAAGCGGTACAGAAAATGGATGGATGGATGGATGTTAAATACATATCTAAATGTTTGAGGCGGAACTAAATATCTAAATACAAACAGCAGAGAAGCGAAAGTTCCAACATAAAAGCACAAAGTCAGTGTGTTTGTACTTTAGTGTCAAATCACATTAAAAAAAACATCATATCCAGGGAAATTGACTCTTGGACATGGATTAAACTTTCCAGAGGGAGAAGCAGCAGCTTCCAGGTGCATTTAAGTAAATGCAAAAATGTAGAAGTTGAAATTGAAATATTTTATTTGATTGATTGATTTCTTTATTTTGAACATGTAATGACATCCCAAAAAGAATATAAACAAGATGAAATGATTAAAAAAAAAATTTAAATCAGGTTATTACATATTTTCGAAAAGGAGTAGGAAGAAGTGAAAAATCCTACCCCTATCTCATCTTCTGTATGATTCTTTATCACTATTACTTTCTATGAACATCAGTATACTGTAACATTATAGTAATGTAATAAGGAGTAAGATAATACTGTATACATGCATCCTAAATCCTATATTGAATTAATTATAATAGCTGCTGTATCTTTTCTATTAAAGGAAAGAAAAAGGCAAAAAAAAACAAACAAGAAAAAAACAACGACATACAAACAAAAATAACTAAATTACCGGTAACAGCCATGGCACCACTTTTAAGACTCGCGTGTACTGTGACCAGACTAATGTTGCACCAAATACCGGTACCAGTACCGGACAAAAGCATGTATAGTTATTGTGTATTGTTTATGAGAGAAATCAAATGCAGTCAAATACAAAAATACGGCACACTAAAAGCTTATACAGTATTATGCATGAGTAAATATCAACAATTAATATAGTCATGAAAAAAATTTTGACTCCTTTTTTCTTCATTTTTTTTCCCCCATTTTTAATGTCTGGTGCAACTCAAGTACATTTGTTTGGACAAATATCATGATGACAACAAAATAGCTCATAAGAGTTTAATATAGGAGCTGATAGCAACTTTCAGTGGTTTTCTTGATAAGAACCAAAATCATATTTAATGATACAATTAATGCCTAGATCAGACTACAGGATTTTAGCCCCGATATTGGCCCGATTAGCTTTCGTGGGTGATATTCCAGATCGGGCTCGACATATTTTGTCGGGAACGATAAAACTTCTTGTAATGTAACATAATCCAAGACCAACGATTAGGCCCTACGATAGCCATACGACGCCAAAATGAAAAGTTTAGCATGTTTGATTGTTTGGATATCTTCCGTGTAGTGTGACGTATCAACGACAACTCTCCGACAGCACACCTTGACTTCGACCAATAGGATTGCGTATTGTGACTGGCGCATCGCCTCCTGTGCTTGCTGTTATCGGCATACTTGGTCATCGTTGTCAACATTTATTCACGCGCACAAACCTATGTTTACCGAAGCTTGAGAGCATGATTCGACAGAACGCCGGCATGTTTACGTACAACCGTTAGTGCTAGCACTAGCTTGCTAGGCTACATAACGTTTAGTTGCCAGCTTGCGAGCAGTATCGTATTAAAAGTACATGAACATACCTCAAGCAATCCTTGAATGAACGTCCTCTCCCGAGCACCGGTGATGACCACCGAACGATTTTCCTCATTTCGTTCTTTTTTTCCCACACAATAGATCGTTGCCATGCATTGTTGTTGTTGTCACCATGGTAACAGGTGTATTCGGTCGCATTGACCGGTGACACGTTTTCTGGTTTCACCCCTCCGACAGTGTTTGATTTGACAAGATAAAGCCTAGTGATCGTAAAAGACGTGATTATGGCATCGGAATATATGTCATGTAGTGTTGCCACTGTCTGAACGAGATACAGCAAGATTTTGTGGTAGTAGTCTGACATCGAGCAATCGTTAAAGACCAAATTTGTATTGTAGTCCGATCCACCCATAAGCTTATGTATTCCTCAGCTAAAATGCATTTAGTGGTACCAGGCATTAAAATGAACAGGAAATTGAAGAAACAAGGGTGGTTCAATATTTTTGTTTGACTATATATATCATACATACTGTACTGTAGATGTAATTTATATACCGTGTACATACAAACACACACACATAGTGTGTGGATGTGTGTGTGTGTGTGTGTGTATGTGTATATATATATATATATATATATATATATAAACATATATATATATATCTTATTCTTTATATCTGTTCTCAGATTCCATCCATCCATCCATCCATCCATTGCCTGAGCGGCTTATCCTCACAAGGGTGGAGCCTATCCCAGCTATCATCGGGCAGGAGGCGTGGTACACCCTGAACTGGTTGCCAGCCAATCACAGGGCACATATAAACAAACAACCATTCGCACACACATTAACTCCTACGGACAATTTAGAGTTGTCAATTAACCTACCCTGCATGTCTTTGGGATGTGGGAGGAAACCGGAGTGTCCAGAGAAATCCCACGCAGGCACGGGGAGAACATGCAAACTCCACACAGGCGGGGCCGGGATTTGAACCCCGTTCCCCAGAACTGTGAGCCAGACGCTGTAACCAGTCTCTCACCGTGCCGCCGTTCTCAGATTCCTTTGCCCTAAATTTTATAAAATGTCTGTAAAGAGTATTTTGCATTTTGCAAACCCTTTGTTAGCCACCGATTATTCTTATTTAGGTACTGACGGATTAGACAATGATAATGATATAGTGATATAAATATACAGTATCTAAAAAATTTGTATATCTATAGCTTTCTCTCTGTACACTGTATTCCAATCTTGTGCCAATGAGTCAGAATTTAATGAATCCATTGCTTGTTTCTGTTCGTAATTGTTATTTATTTTGTCAACAATTTCCTTTATTTCTTTATGGTTATGTTTTGTTTAATGATAATGCTTTTCTGAAACGCTTGGCAATTTAATTAGAATCCCATTAAAATACAATTAAATGTGTTTCGCCTAGCCCTTCATGTTTTCTTTAAAGAATTTTACCCATCTTACAAATTATTCCTGGGTAATCAAATATATGAGCATAACTGTGTGTTTTCTCACACTCATCACTCACTCGATCGATCTTTCAAACTCCGTCTTTCCAACAACTTGGAGCAATGACGCTTCCACCAATTCCACCGATCCCAGGAACTGCCAGCCCTCCTCAATAGTATTTGTAAAAGTAAAAGTATTTGAAGTTGTTTTGTCAATTTTCATTCCACTGCTTTTACTAATGTTTGAGATTTTTGCAATTGTATCATCGGTATCAAGGTACTTTATGCAGATATAGTATTAAAGTCATGATTTTGGTATTGTGACACCACTAGACCAGACCATATAATATTTCAACTGTGACGGTTGGCTTCAACCGTAACTTGGACCCGGAAGCAGACCTGACAATCCTTCAGCCGTTTAATAGCCTTCATGCAAAACCAAGGAAGCATGCAATTGTGAAATGCAAAGGAAAGCGAAAAATTCAAAAACAGATAACAATGACGAAAGGTTCTCACAAAATAGTTACCAACATATACTATAACTAACTAAAGGAGGAGGACGGAGCCACGGCGGAAGGAAGGTAACCCTATGAAAAAAACAGGATCGAACATACACTAGGTAGAAGTAACAAAATGAAACCATAACCTACTCTGCCCTACACAAGGTAGAGTTACAAAAAAATAACTGAGTCTAGCCTACACAAGGTAGAAAAAAAAAACAAAGACAGAAAAACACAGCAGTACTTACTAGGAGATGTAGATGGAACAAGAGCACGCTGGCAAGAAAAGGACAGAATAAAAACAAATTGTGGAAACAATGCTGACAAGCAATCTGATGCAATAATCTGGCACCTTCCTTCTGCTGTGACTGAGTTTAAATACAATATGGCAATGATTTCCAACAGGTGTGACAAGGCAGCTTCCCCTACCAGCGCTTCCAAAGGTGACTGTGGAGACATAAACAAAAAGTAAAATGAGACAGGAAAATGTCATAACATCTACAGAGGTAGACGCTCTCATTTCTGCAGGTAGAATATTCCAGACTACTGGAGCCTGACTAGAGCACACTTTAGAACCTGCTGATTTCTTTTTAGCTCTCGGTGTCACTAGAAGACTGTCGCAAGTAAGATTAACAGAAGAATTCTAAAATGTATCTCAGAGTACACCATCAGTTAATAACGCACTAGTCTGAAAAACAACAGTCAGTGTTGGATCAATATATCTAGCCTGGAGCCTGACTAGAGCACACTTTAGAACCTGCTGATTTCTTTTTAGCTCTCGGTGTCACTAGAAGACTGTCGCAAGTAAGATTAACAGAAGAATTCTAAAATTTATCTCAGAGTACTCCATCAGTTAATAACGCACTAGTCTGAAAAACAACAGTCAGTATTGGATCAATATGTCTAGCCTGACACTTGGTTCTTTCTAAGAAACTATGTATGTTCATAGTGTCCAGCATAGCACTGGTTAACCTGATAGACTCCACACTCATCCTAACAGGCTCTCTAATCACCTGTATCCTTGCCTGTTCTAAAGTCATTTGTCATGGTAAGCTCAAACATTTATGTTTCTAGAAAGAGTGTTACCTTTCCTGTTAGGGTGAAGGTCATCCATCTTTAGCAGGTCTGCTCGGCCACAGAAGGAGGGCCAGTTATCTACAGACTGCAGTCAAAACCTCAGGTTAAGCGAGAATAATCTGCTAAACCTCTAATCATTGCTTCTCTCAGACAGGGTACCAGAGACTCGATGCTGATTCATTTTTCTGGCGAGATTACAAGGGGGCTGATCTGATTTGAGTCTTAATAGGTTCTCTGCAGTTAGCAGGACTACAACCCACGCTATCGGGGGGGGGGGGGGGGGGGGGGAGGTTTGGCTGTCACCTCTGCAGTTATCACATTTTTTTTTCTAGCCGACGGACATATCCCTCTAGCAGGGAGAAGGGTCCAGGAGCCCATACCAGCATTTATCCGGTTGAAGTCTAAACCACTGGATCCACACAGTGGGATCCAGGAGTAGTGCATAATATAGTACAGTAGAATTATAAGGCATTTCACCATTAAGTCACAAGTACAAAGCCCAAGCAATCTCTGATGGCACCACTAGTAAATAAACCCTTTTATGTCATTTGACAAAGCAAAGTGATTGAGAAGAAAAGGGTAAACGTCTTCAATGATGATTTGAGCCACCTTCTCTATCGCTGTAATTTGAATGTGTGAAGTGTCAGTCGGAAAGATGTGATGTGGTGAGATCCAAAACAGGCAATAATTTACATTTAAAGCCTGTAGTCCGTAGCTTCGGTCGGCACCTAGGATTGAATTCAGCATTAAAACAACAGAGCCGATTAACATTATCTATTGCAAAATTAAGACAACCCACACAAACATGATGATTGAGGTTTGGTTTATTTAAGACATCCACTCAGTTTGTCCTCCTCACCACAGGTTTGACTGAATTCAGATTTTTTTTTTTTTTTTTTTTTTTTAAGGAAATAGAAAATTAACCTAAAACACGTTTTTCTCATCGTTCCAGTTCAGGTCATTCACTTTTCTTCCACCCGGAAGTATTCTGGTGCCTTTTGTTTACAAACATTCAGAAAGAAACATGTTCAGAAATTATTATTATTATTATTATTATTATCTATTTAATTTTCTACACCATCTATCCTCATTAGGGTCGTAGGATGCTGGATTCTATCCCAGCTTACTGCAGGCAAGAGGCAGGGTACCGCCTGAACTGGGTGTGAGCCAATTGCAGGGCACATATAGACTAACAATCAGTCACACTCACATTTGCCCCTACGGGCAATTTAGAGTCTTCAATTAACCTACCATGCATGTTTTTGGAATGTGGGAGAAAACCCATGCAGGCAAGGAGAGAACATGCATACTCCACACAGGAATGCTGGATTTGAACCTGGGACCTCATAACTGTGAGGCAGATGTGCTAACTATTATCAATATTATTATTATTATTAGTAGTAGTAGTAGTAGTAGTATTAGTAGTAGTAGTAGTAGTAGTAGTGTTAAAGAGGCTCAGTTACTGCCCGTTACCGTTTTTCCTTAGACTACTTTACATGTACAGCATGGAAGTCTTTTCACCCTTGCCGTTCCGATTTAAATATGGTTTCGGGTTGTTTTGCCACCATAGGAACGGAACTCTGTCGAAAAAACAAGGACCACCTGTCGTGATATAATATTGTGTTATCATTTTTGATAGACAAAATGTTCAAACTCTGCCCATTTCCTCTTTCAATACTTCAGTATAGAAGAAACAGCCCACTCGTACACAAACAGTGAATGGAGATCAATTTGAAACAGACCTCCCGTGCCCACCTTCTGATGATCAGTACTGATGGCGAGTCACCACTGGTCACAGGCAGCGACTGCCTTTGAGATAGTGCTAGCATGAATGCATTTATCACAGTATCTGTAATCAGCAAACTATGCTTTGAGGTTTCATGTAATAGATGGCCTTCTCTCATGAGCTGCAATCAGTGGTTAAGTGCATGTTTATTTTTGTGAAGGCCGGACACAATACAATCTCACTCTTCCCCTGGGATGGTAGAATTAATCCATAAAAAAACTGAGCTGTGAACTTCATATCCTTTGTTTCATTTGCATGTTTTGAGTTGAATAAGGTCAAAAAGACACAGATGCTCTGGTTTTGTCAGGCAGCAGAGCTTTTTCTCAAAAATGTGATCTGCCCAGAAGTCATTGACTGATCCCTCAGCTTCTCTGGACCACCGCAGCCACCACATGGTTTGTGCTGAGTAAACAACAGTGGTTTCTTGATAGCCACAGGAGCAAGGCGTTCTGCTTTGTGGTCGCTATTTTGTTTGTCCTCTAAGCTGCGACTTTTACCAGAGAGCAGAGAGGCAAACAGCACACCACAGTTCAGCTTCTACTGATAGATGAAGGATAATGAAGTTGGAGGAAGAGTATTTGGTTTCCCTATTTGACCAACCTGGATAAAGGCTCTTAGTAAGAAGGGGACTAAGTGACGGGGTTCATCTCTGAAGGTTGCTATCTTAAGAACAAATGTTAGTAACATTTTTCAGATGGTTTGATCTGCTTTTAATTATCCTGCAAACAATAAGAGGAAGAAATCTCAT
Organism: Phyllopteryx taeniolatus; assembly: GCF_024500385.1. Taxonomy (NCBI): domain Eukaryota; kingdom Metazoa; phylum Chordata; class Actinopteri; order Syngnathiformes; family Syngnathidae; genus Phyllopteryx; species Phyllopteryx taeniolatus. Next base: position 26,250,493 of record NC_084513.1, on the reverse strand, counting down.
TGTTGGTGTTGTGTTGGTGGTTGTAGTCTTTTAAACAAACATTTGATTGTTTGGGTAATTATGCCATGTCAAGATGCCCAGTTTCTGTCTTTACATGGGTGGGCAAGAAATGGCAATAGTGTCATTATGGTATACATAAGGAAATTGCCACCCTAATTACTGTAACTGTACCTGGACACAAACAGTGGGAGGCAAAGGTATGTGAACCCTTCGTAATTTCTGAAATTTCTGCATAAATTGGTCATAAAATGTGGTCTGATCTTCATGTTGATCAAAATAATAAACAAAACCTGCTGAAACAAATATGACACAACTAATTAGATGTTTACACATTTTTTTAAATTGAAAATAACTTGTACTGTAACCAGGGAGGAAAAAGTAAGTGAACCTGTACGCTTCGGCTTCTCCAAGACCTAATCAGAGTCAGGTGTGAGCCAACCTGGAGTTCAATCAGTGAGTTAGGATTGGAGGTGTGGTTTAAAGTTGCTTTGCCACTAGAAAACACACACCACTTTAGAATTGTCTCTTCTCAAGAAGCATTGCCTGATGTGTACCATGTCTCACTCAAAAAAGCTCTCAGAAGACCTATGATTAAGAATTATTAACTTGCATAAAGCTGGAAAAGGTTACAAAAGTACATCTAAAAGTCTTGATGTTCATCATTCCGTGGTTAGACTAATGTTCAGCACTGTTGCTTCTCTTCCAACAAGGGGCCATCACGTAAAAATGACTGCAAAATCACAGCACAGAATGCTCAATGAGGTAATTTAAGAACCCAAGCTAAAGACTGACAGAAATCACTGGCACATGCCAAAATCTCTGCTGTCAAATCCATTTTCATTCCCGCTTATCATCACTTGGGTCGCGGGCTGCTAGAGCCCATCCCAGCCATCCTTGGGCGGGAGGCGGGGCACACCCCGAACCAGTCGCCAGGCAATCGCAGGGCACATACAAACAAACAACCATTCACAATCACATTCAAACCCACGGGCAATTTAGAGTCTCCAATCAACCTACCACGCATGGTTTTGGGATGTGGGAGGAAACCGGAGTGCCCGGAGAAAACCCACCCAGGCACAGGGAGAACATGCAAACTCCACACAGGCGGGGCCGGGACTTGAAACCCGGTGCCCAGAACTGTGAGGCGGATGTGCTAACCAGTCGTCCAATGTGCCGTCCATACATACAAAGAAAGTAAAACAAATAAGCTCAGAAATTAAGTTGTGTATAAAAATGTGAAATGAGACATGGAAAAGTATTGAACACATGAAGAAAGGGTAGTGCAAAAAGGCATGGAAAGCCAAGACAACACCTGAAATCCATTAATAATCGAACAGCAATCCAGCCCCTTGTCAGTGCAAATGAATATCAGCTGTTTCAGTCCTAATTGATGGCCTACAAAAAGGTCTCATTGCCAAGGTGTGAGTCAAGACACATCTCATGATGAGTAATAGCAGAGAGTTGTCCATCGCAAACTAATTGTTGCAAAACATAACATTGGCATTGGTTACAGGCGCATAGATACACTTCTGAACGTTCCGGTGAGCACAGTGTAGCGTATATTAGTTGAATAAAAATGTAATTAATCTCGGAGAAAAGAGGCGGCACAGTGGATGACTGGCTAGAGCGTCTGCCTGACAGTTCTGAGGGTTCAATCCCCGGCCCCGCCTGTGTGGAGTTTGCATGTCACTCCTGTGCCTGCGTGGGTTTTCTCTGCGCACTTCGGTTTTCTCCTACATCCCAAAAACATGCATGGTAGGTTAATTGAGGTCTATAAATTGCCCTTAGGTGTGAATGTGAATGGTTGTTTGTTTATGTGTGCCCTGCGATTGGCTGGCAACCAGTTCAGGGTGTACCCCGCCTCCTGCCCAATGATAGCTGGGATAGGCTCCAGCACGCCCGCGACCCTTGTGAGGATACGTGTTGCAGCCATAAAATTCTAAGTTAATGATTATTTGATAAACAATAAAGCTGATCAGTTTGAACATTAAATGTCCTGTCTTTGTAATGTATTTAATTAAATATAGGTCGAACATGATTTGCAAATCATTGTTTTCTGTTTTTATTTATGTTTAACACAACGTCCCAACTTCATTGGAATTGGGGTTGTAAATTGGATGATTCTATGATTTAAACCCGGACCTTCAGTTAACTATTCAACTTGAGAGTTTTTAGTTTGATAGGCTACCACAGGTTTTAGTTTGATCTCATATCCCAACCCCTACATTGAATTCGACTTTAATACTGCATGGAGCACAATGGAGAATATTTCTTGTCCATAGCATTGCAGTATATAGTTACTGTTATGCCTATGATCTTGTTGCTAAGGACTCTCAAGATTGTAACCGTGACTTTGGCCCAGAACTTTACATGAATCATGGATTCCTATTCCTTCTGAACGACCACTAACTGCCCCAGATAATACAAATGTCTGCATGTGTCTTACAGACACATGCAGTGCACTTTTTACTGCCGAAATATTAACTGACCTTGACTGGGTAACCAATGAAAAGGAAGGCTGCGTAGCTGACTGAGACCTCTGAAAACACAATATAAGCACACTAGCCAAGCAGCAACCCTGTTTGCAGGTAAAATAAACATGACATCAATATAGAATGGGATGATCTTTGAAAATTGCATGTATTTTGCATGATGTCTTTCATCATGTGTTTGAGGCTATAAAGATGTATATATACCTAGCTCTGACAAAGACCTACAAGGAGAATAAATCCATGCCCACTGGAGGAAGATCACCCCAGCATTTGGTAGGCTATAAATCACCTTCAAATAGAAGACACCAATACGCTATAGGAACAGCACCGGAGGCAATATGAGGAGGATTACTATATTTTTCCTCAAAGCGAAATTATCTTTTCACTCTACTGCAGGGTGGCCAACTCATGTATAAAGAGCCAAAACACTCCTTGCAATCAGAGAAAGCCACACAACAAAATGATGCCCACACTATCAAAGCAAAAGTAATGTTTGCCTACAATATTAGCTACACCAATGCAATGTAGCTATTTCAAATTGATTGGTTACTTCAGCCAACTCCATCAAATGGTCACCATATATTGCAATATAATAAATTATAGCTGATTACTGGTCAGTTTGACAGCTAACAGCAGCATCATGCAAGATTCTAGTAGAGGTCTGGCAGGCCCTTGTGATGATGCAGAGAAATGTCTGGTAAGGTACAGTAAGTGCCAAATGCAAGATAAAGACTATTTTGCAATGTACAGTATGTATTAAAAATAAGGGTATCCATGTAATGAGTCAAAAACATAAAATGGCTAGTAGGAAAGCAGTACTGCTAATTTGTATTTTTAGGGGTTGTGAATTGGCAACATACACATAGGTGTCCTTGGACTTCCAGGGCATTTTTCAAACAATAGTAGGTGTTCCAAATAGTCAATATCTCAGTAAGCTGCAGTGCAGGGACCCCAATGCACCTAACTTTGGAACCACATTTCAGATGTGTTCAAATGCATCAGCAGATGTATGTCCACAACAAATATGCTCAGTCATCAGTGACAGCCAGGAAAGACTGGATGACAACCATGAAGAGTGTGGTGTCGAATGGAGAACATGACAGCTTGGAGAGACTGCAATAGGGGCAGAAAAGTCTGGCAACCATATCTGTGTCCTCTGTGAGGAAGACGTCCAAACAAGCTATCATGAACGGTAAGATACCCGGAGTGGTGCACGAGAAAGAGGAGGATGTAATTAGTAACCGTAATTAGATTTACACAACAACAACAGACCCAAGCAAAGGACTAACAACTATGTGCAAGCAGTGTACATGTGGTAAGTTCTGTAACATGGCTTGAAGATCCAGTGAGCAAAGATCAAGTAATTGTTGGGAGCAACACAATACACAGCTATTCAACCTGGTGAGAGGCAGGAGAGGCCAGGCCCAGAGTCACCCCATAGTGCCCGTAACTCCAAAGGCCAGATTTACTAAAGGTTTGCGTGTGGGAAAATGGGCACAAACTTGATTGTGCACACAAACATATGTGGAACTACTAACCAGGGGCAATCAGTATTGTGTCTAACCAAACTCGCTAAATTGCTGAACAGCTAATTTTTCATTTGTGGAAGGAATGTACGCAAATCGATTAATTTTGTACACAGAATGTGATTTAAACCTGAAACAAATTGCTTAACGCAGGCAAAATAAAATTAAGAAAGGAGGGAGAACTTTTATGGTTGTGTAACCGTTTTGGAAATACCAACCAAAGATTATTGCGACACATTGTTTATTTAGCAATACAATTTTGTCTGCATTGCCCTCATGGTCCAACCCAGCTTCGGAATCGCTCACAGTCCAAGGGTGCTGCTGGCGGGGAGTGCGGGATGGGGTAAATGGCCCCTCTCTGGAGACCCTGCTTTGGCCTCAGGTTTTGGGTTTGGTTGGGGCCTAGCTTTTAATGATGAACATGACTTTGTACAGGTAAATCCAGGGAGAGGTGCTGTGGAGCCTTTGTGCAGACTGATCCAGAATAGCATTCAGAATGCTCCGTATCGTACTTATGTGCCTCTCCCATATGCCACCAATGTGATTTGCCGCTGGAGGATTCATGAGAAACAACTCCTAGAGCATTCAGTCTTTCTTCATCCATTCCTTTCATAAGTTCTGCAAACTCTCTCCTTGTGCCAGCAAAATTAGTTCCTTGGTCACATCAGTGTGGGAAAACATTACCTTTGAGGGTAATGATTTATCTGAGTGCATTGATGAATGTGTCACTTCTATATGAATGGATCTTTTCGAAAAATAGTTTAGTATGAGTCCATATCTTTTGAGATCTTTCTTCTTTATTGTAGATTGGGCTGAAGCAATCCCTTCCAGTGTCGGTAAAAGGTGGTACGATCTTGAGGTAGGTCACCCATTCTTTGTTCTTAGGTGCATTGTCTGTAAATTTGTCACGTAACGCATTTGTAGACGTGTGATGAGACAGTGCTGCTGCATTCCGAGATCCACACTCCATTAGCTCTTAGTGTGTTTGTTGTCATTCTCCGTCCTTGGTGTTGGATCTTTTCATGGAAGTACTTGATGAGAAGGGATGATATGCAGCTATGTGAAATTATTGTTATATATTGTATTGTATTGTACTTTATGTGACATAGACAGGTAAGTATGAGTCCATCTTTTTTTAGATGCTTTCTTTCTTTTTTAATGCATATTAGCCTGAAACAGTCCATTCCAGTGTGGATGAAAGGTGGATTTGCTTCATACTATCTTGAGGTAGGTCACCCATTCTTTGTTCTTTGATGCGTGGTCTGTACATACGGCACTTGACACATTTGTAGATGTCAGGTAAGTCGCAATTTCACATGGTAAAAATAATATCCACACATTAATGCCAGTTTGGCTGCTAATGCAGCCCTATGTGGCACACAAGTCAATGAAAACTGTAGGCCGGTCCCAAGCCCGGATAAATGCAGAGGGTTGCATCAGGAAGCGCATCTGGCTTAAAACTTTGCCAAACAAATATGAGCTTTCATCCAAAGAATTCCATACCGGATCGGTCGTGGTCGTGGGTTAACAACGCCCACCACCGGCGCCGTCAACCTGCGGGGCGCCGTTGGAAATTCAGCTACTGTGGGTCAAAGTCAAAGAAGAAGAAGAGGTGGAAAGCGGGTTCTTCAGCAGAAAGAGAAGAGGAAAGCACAGAGCCTAGAACTGAATGTGGGAACTTTGAATGTTGGGACTATGACAGGAAAATCTCCGGAGTTGGTTGACATGATGATTAGGAGAAAGGTTGATATATTGTGTGTCCAGGAGACCAGGTGGAAAGGCAGTAAGGCTAGAAGTTTAGGGGCAGGGTTTAAATTATTATACCATGGTGTAGATGGGAAGAGAAATGGAGTCGGGGTTATTTTAAAAGAAGAGTTGGCTCAGAATGTCTTGGAGGTGAAAAGAGTATCAGATTGAGTGATGAGGCTGAAACTTGAAATTGAGGGTGTTATTTGTAATGTGATTAGTGGCTATGCCCCACAGGTAGGATGTGACCTATCGGTGAAAGAGAAATTCTGGAAGGAGCTAGACAAAGTAGTTCTGAGCATCCCAGACAGAGAGAGAGAGTCGTAATTGGTGCAGATTGTAATGGACATGTTGGTGAAGGTAATAGGGGTGATGAAGAAGCGATGGGTAAGTACGGCATCCAGGAAAGGAACTTCCAGGGACAGATGGTGGTAGACTTTGCAAGAAGGATGCAAATAGCTGTAGTGAACACTTTTTTCCAGAAGAGGCACGAATATATGGTGACTTACAAGAGCGGAGGTAGAAGCACGCAGGTGGATTACATCTTGTGCAGACGATGTAATCTGAAGGAGGTTACGAACTGTAAGGTAGTCGTAGGGGAGAGTGTGGCTAGACAGCATAGGATGGTGGTGTGTAAAATGACTCTGGTGGTGGGGAGGAAGATTAGGAAGACAAAGGCAGAGAAGAGAACCATGTGGTGGAAGCTGAGACAGGACGTGTGTTGTGCAGCCTTGCGGGAAGAGGTGAGACAAGCTCTCGGTGGACGGCAGGAGCTTCCAGAAGACTGGACCACTGCAGCCAAGGTGATCAGAGAGGCAGGCAGGAGAGTACTTGGTGTATTTTCTGGCAGGAAAGGAGAGAAGGAGACTTGGTGGGGGAACCTCACAGTACTTGAAATCATACAAGGAAAAAGGTTAGCTAAGAAGAAGTGGGACACTGAGAGGACCGAGAAGAGGCGAAAGGAATACATTGAGATGCGACATAGGGCAAAGGTAGAGGTGGCAAAGGCCAAACAAGAGGCATATGATGACATGTATGGCAGGTTGGACACTAAAGAAGGAGAAAAGGATCTATACAGGCTGGCCAGACAGAGGGATAGAGATGGGAAGGATGTGCAGCAGGTTAGGGTGATTAAGGATAGAGATGGAAATATGTTGACTGGTGCCACCAGTGTGCTAGCTAGATGGAAAGAATACTTCGAGGAGTTGATGAATGAGGAAAATGAGAGAGAAGGGAGAGTTGAAGAGGCAAGTGTGGTGGACCAGGAAGTGGCAATGATTAGTAAGGGGGAAGTTAGAAAGGCATTAAAGAGGATGAAAAATCGAAAGGCAGTTGGTCCTGATGACATTCCTGTGGAGGTATGGAAGCATCTGGGAGAGGTGGCTGTGGAGTTTTTGACCAGCTTGTTCAATAGAATTCTAGTGCGTGAGAAGATGCCTGAGGAATGGAGGAAAAATTTATTGGTGCCCATTTTTAAGAACAAAGGTGATGTGGAAACTATAGAGGAATAAAGTTGATGAGCCACACAATTAAGTTATGGGAAAGAGTAGTGGAGGCTAGACTCAGGACAGAAGTGAGTATTTGCGAGCAACAGTATGGTTTCATGCCTAGAAAGAATACCACATATGCATCATTTGTTGTTGGAAAAGTACAGAGAAGGTCAGAAGGAGCTACATTGTGTCTTTGTAGATCTAGAGAAAGCCTATGACAGAGTACCCAGAGAGGTACTGTGGTACTGGATGCGGAAGTCTGGAGTGGCAGAGAAGTATGTTAGAATAATACAGGACATGTACGTGGGCAGCAGAACAGCGGTGAGGTGTGCTGTAGGTGTGACAGATGAATTTAAGGTGGAGGTGGGACTGCATCAGGGATCAACCCTGAGCCCCTTCCTTTTTGCAGTGGTGATGGATAGGCTGACAGATGAGGTTAGACTGGAATTCCCCGTGGACCATGATGTTTGCAGATGACATTGTGATCTGCAGTGAAAGCAGGGAGCAGCTGGAGGAACAGTGAGAAAGATGGATGCATGCACTGGAAAGAAAAGGAATGAAGATTAGCCGAAGTAAGACAGAATATATGTGCATGAATGAGAGAGGTGGTGGGGGAAGAGTGAAGCTACAGGGAGAAGAGATAGCAAGGGTGGAGGACTTTAAATACTTGGGGTCAACCGTCCAGAGCAATGGTGAGTGTGGTCAGGAAGTGAAGAAACGGGTCCAAGCAGGTTGGAACAGGTGGAGGAAGGTGTCAGGTGTGTTATGTGACAGAAGAGTCTCTGCTAGGATGAAGGGCAAAATTTATAAAACAGTGGTGAGGCCAGCCATGATGTACGGATTAGAGACAGTGGCACTGAAGAGACAACAGGAAGCAGAGTTGGAGGTGGCGGAAATGAAGATGTTGAGGTTCGCTTTCAGAGTGAGCAGGTTGGATAAAATTAGAAATGAGCTCATCAGAGGGACAGCCAAGGTTCGATGTTTTGGAGACAAAGTTAGAGAGAGCAGATTTTGATGGTTTGGGCACGTCCAGAGGAGAAATAGTGAGTATATTGGTAGAAGGATGATGAAGATGGAGCTGCCAGGCAAGAGAGCGAGAGGAAGACCAAAGAGAAGGTTGATGGATGTCGTGAGGGAAGACATGATGGCCTGGTTGACGTCCTTGGAATAGGAAATGTCAAGATGAAAATGACTTTTGAAATAAGTGATTTAAAAAATATCGCAATGTATGAGGTGCTGTATGTTCCAAAGCTGTCTGGGAATCTATTCTCAGCGGGGGCTGCTACCAAAAAGGGAAATGAGCATGCTGTGACAACGCAAGAGACTGTGTGATTTCCAGAGACGAAAACATCTTGCATAGACCTGGAAAAAGCAGCTAATACAAGACAAACTTTTTTCCTTTTAAAGTGGTGGTTTTCCGCTTTGTTTTTTCTCTCTTCTTTTTTACCAGCTTTGCTAGCAGCAATAACTAGTACCATTTGAGATTCTCACCGACAGCTACGTCAACGCTAACCCGTCTGACATGGAGAATCCCAGTTTCCGCACTGAGCAGCAGCTGAAGAGGAACAAGGCAGATTCGTCTACATCTAAGATCTACTCGGTTCACCAGAGACACAGAATTTACACAGAAACAGGTCAAGGAGGAGGAGGCCCACATCAAACTGACCACGTCCCATCTTTGCAAAGTTTGAAAACTTCCAACAAAAAAATGTTAGTGAAAACAAAAGGTTGTGAGCTCAAAAGGACATCTCTTGGAATGAACGAGCAGTTCCCCAAAGAATTCAACGAGACCTAAAATCTTACCCGTACCCGTTGATGAAGAACAACCGTGAAAAAGGCAAACAAGCGTGGTTGGTGGTAAACAAGCTGGATGGCGACGGTCAACGGTTTCATGATCCCAACGTTACCCCCTGGCTCTTCTAGATAAGTACTTCTCCTGATTTGTTGTCCTTATTTATTGTCAAAAGCTTGTTGTAGTTTGTTTCCTTCTTTTCATTTTGCTCAGACAAAAAAGACAAAAACAAAAACGAACGGAACCACGGATGCCCACCAGCATGAATCCTCCCCCATTTTGGTCTGGTTCCTTACTCTTCTTGTTCTCCCACACGCTAAACACACAATCGTCACAATACTCTCCCCGTGCATTACAAACTACACACCATATTATCCCCTCAGCTTTAATGTTTGTTTTATTATGTTTTATGTTTGTTTGATACCCTTTTATGTATCCTGGCTTCGCTGTACTTAAATATATGATCCTTATCACACTCTTTAAATAACATCTATCAACACAATACCATAATATTTGCTGCAAACAAAGAATAGATAGTACCCAATCTATTCAAAATTACTATACATGCACCCATTTAATGTCCCACTTAACTTTTGTGACATTAAATGTCAATGGCATTCAATCTCAGGAAAAGAAAATTAAGATTATGAATTATATCACAAAATTTAAAACAAACCTTTTATTATAAGAAACGTACTTTACCGAATCAGAAGAAAAATGCCTCATTGATTCTAATTTCACTCAGGCTATCTCGGCTTTCTATAACGGCAGACAAAGAAAAGTCTAAAATACGAGTTCATAAAAGAGTACTTTTTACAATAAATAGTACAGTAGCGGATCCAGAAGGCCGATATATAATTATACAGGCAACAATATTTACCAACTATACAAATTGTCAATGTATATGCTCCTAATAAAGATGACCCAGCCTTTTTCCACAACGCTATTTTCACACTCGCTTAACTTGTCAGCCAATTGTACAATTATTATGGGAGGCGACTTTAATCTTACTCTTAATCCCTTCATAGATCGCTCAAATCCCCAAAATAGCAACCAATCACAATGCGCCAATTTATTAGAGCAGTATATAGACAACTTTGGAGTCATTGATATATGGAGGCTAAAAATATGGACAAAAAGAGAGTACACTTTTTTTTCGGTCTTTCTCAAGGATAGATTTTTTTCCTTTCAAACAATTCGGCGGCTCCAAGAATTACTAAGAAAATACATCCAATCATCATCAGTGACCACGCACAAATTTGGTGAGCGAATTTCTCGACCTAAAAATTTAGTCAAATCTGGGACCTCCAAAAGCCTGGCGCGTTAACATGTCCCTATTGAAAGACGCGACTTTGATCCGTTTATGAGGAAAGATTGGTACGACTTTATGAAATTCAATAACTCCCCCACCATATCCCCATCTCTGCTGTGGGAAACCAGGAAATCTGTAATGAGAGGTCGAACCATATCATACTCTTCGTACAAGAAAAAACAAGAACTAAAATTAGAAAATGAAATTGGGGAAAAAATTAAACAGCTCACAGAAGAGTCTGCAATTAACCTGACAGATCCGCTTAGAAGCCAACTTCAAAAGGCAAAACGTCAATTACACATCATCAAAAAGAACATTTGTACAACAGTTAAGACACACGAAATTTTAGTGCAATAATACATCAAGCAAATTTCTCACAAACCAACTTCAATGCAAAAAAGAAAAATCATTCATTACAGCCATTCAAGATTCAAACGGCAGCTGTACACAGTCACCGCAAGAAATAAATTTAATATTTTACAATTATTATAGCAGTTTATATACATCTTCGAGGAACCCAGACCAAAAAGAGATAAAAAATTGTATTCATGATGGAAACATTCCTCAATTAAACACAGAAACCAAAGACAGTCTTAACGCTCCTTTAAACATCACAGAATTACATCATGCATTAAAAAAAGTATGCAATCAGGAAGCGTGCCTGGCCCGGACAGAATTATGGTATAATTTATTAAACTCTTCTGGTCAATACTAGCTCCTATATTTTTCAGAACAGTCAAAAAGATAAAAGATAAAGGTCAAATTAGTAGCCATAAGGACACAGCTGCAATCAAATTACTACTAAAATCAGGCAAAGACCCCACTCTCCCGACTAATTATCAGCCTTTAAAACTGATTAATGTAGTTATCAACATTATCTGTAAAGCCCAAGCAGCGAGGCTTGAAAAGGTCCTCCCATCAGTGTCCACTCTCACCAATGCTATTTGCAATATTAATCGAACCACTTTCTTCCGCTATACATCAGAGTGCTAATATTAAAGGTACTGTATCTGTTCGCCAGTGACAGAACACAAAATCAATTTGTATGCAGATAATATTCTTCTTTATTAACAGAAACCCAAGTCATCTCTTCAAGCAGTCTTCAATCTATTAAAAAATCTTCACAATGATTAGATTACTCAATCAGCTGGACAGAATCAACAATACTTCCAATAACAGTCTACTTGTGGAATCCTACAGATCAAATCCCATAATACTCCATTCCAATAGGAAACATTAACTATTTAGGTACTAATATTTCACCAAAAATCACAGAGCTAACCTTTCTAAATTATACACCAAAATCTCAGTTGGAATAACTGGCCTATATCATGACTAGGAAGAATAGCCACAATAAAAATGCAAACCTTACCTCAAATAAATACTTTATTCTCAATGATTCCATTTAAGCCTACATCTAAAACCTTATATTCTGCCATAATATATATATATTTATATATATATATATATATATATATATATATATATATATATATATATATATATATATATGGAGTTTGCATGTTCTCCCCGTGCCTGCGTGGGTTTTCTCCGGGCACTCCGGTTTCCTCCCACATCCCAAAAACATGCATGAATTGGAGACTCTAAATTGCCCGTAGGCATGACTGTGAGTGCGAATGGTTGTTTGTTCCTATGTGCCCTGCGATTGGCTGGCAACCAGTTCAGGGTGTACCCCGCCTCCTGCCCGATGACAGCTGGGATAGGCTCCAGCACGCCCGCGACCCTAGTGAGGAGAAGCGGCTCAGAAAATGGATGGATGGATGGATATATATTTATAATATAATTTTGTCCTGTCCTGTTCAGCTGCATGGCCTTGCAGAATGGCCTTGCAGAATGGTGGATCTGTATGCCTTTTGTACTGGAACAATTTTACTGTCGAACAGGAGAGTTTGAAATACTGTACTCCCTCTGCTTATCTTTTTATTTTTTAATTATTCTGATGTTTATTGAAAAATGCAGATGGACAGAAAATGGTTTTAGGGCACAGATGGGGAGAAAACGGACAAAGGGAATTGGGCTGCGAACCACAGCAGAATAATAGTTAGACTATCTGGATATTTGAGCACAAGTAAGATTACAACTGTCAAATCGTGTTCCTATTTGTGGATGGAGGGGGGGGCACCTGGTGAGGACATGCAATAACTAACCAAGAGAACAAGATGACAGACAACAGAAAAGGGTAGGACAGGACAGGATGTGGGAAATGACCAAGGCAGTGTTACTGACGAGTGGTGCGGTGAGATTCTTTTTTAGTGTCTAAACACCTGTAAGAACCTGTGAGTTGATATCTTAGTATAACCTGCACAAGCAATTAAAGCCTCTAGTGTGTCTATCAAACTTATTAGTAAATGAACACCACATCACATGCATGTTAGTCAACTGGTGTAAGGAGTTGCTGAGCAGGCACACTGAGGAAGGTTGGGCCCAGCCCCCTCCACCCACAAGGTGAGGCCAAGCCAGCGAGCCCGTCAAGCAGGGAACCCAAACAGGGGGATACCACCGATCCCCAGAACCCAGGGAGGGCCCCAGCCCAACCAAAGCGCCCCGACCAGCACCGAAGGAACGGGCATAGGCACCGGAACACCGCCCTTCCACGCCCAATCCACCCCATCCCCCACCCAGCGCGTCCCACTGCTTCCACTGCCTCCACCACCCTCGGAGAGCATGGGGGCCTCAGCCACCAAAAGGGCCCAACGCAGGAGCTAGCCGCCACCCAAAAACGGTCATAGCCCGCCAAAAGTGAGCCCATGTTAAACGCCCGTTGTGAGCAAGGACAGGCGAGGGTGCCAAGAGAGGGGAGACGCCCCAACATGCCCACTGTCAGTCCTTCAAGGAACCCTGAATTAGATGGAAATGTGGCCAATGTGCGAAGTATGTGCAGTGTGAGTACTAAAAATGAGCAGTGTGTGTGAAGTAAGAGGCTAGACTCCTGCGGGTCCGACACGGCCCGATCGGCTGGCAGACCACAGAGAAAAGGGGGGCAGCCCCACCCTGCAGCTCATTCCCCCCCAAACCGAACCAGTGACCAGAGCAGGGCCCAGAAGGTGGGCCTGTCCAAGGCAGGAGGCGCTGGCACCCTACCATAAGCCCCAAGTCAGCCGGGGACACCGCACAGCACGAGGGAGAGAGGGGCGACGACCCTGGGGACAGGGAAGAAGAGGACACAGGCCCAGGAGGCAGCAGCACGGCCCCCTACCCTACCTGGACGAGGCCCCCGGAGTGGGGCCAGCAGGCACCTCCCCGGCACCCGGGGACAGAGAGCAGCCCCGCAACCGGCACACCCGAGGAGGGCAACATGGACACAACCATACCCAAGAGGAGGAGGGGGGGAAAGGCCCAGCATCCCCAGAGGCCCACATCGCAGATCCAAAAGATCGGAGCACTATGACCCTGTGGCGTGCACAGGGGTCTAAAATGAGAAGATATGATTTGGTCACATTACCATTTAATGAGGTACTTTATTTGGCGACCCAAGTAATAGTGTTTGAAGTTGGGTGTGTCAAGTCCCCCTTCTGTTTTACCTTTCTGAAGGGTAGCTAGGCTGATTCTATTTTTCTTATTTTTAGAGTAAAACTTTAAAATGGCAGAGTCTAGCATTTGGAATCATTTTAATGTGGGTTTGATTGGGATCATTGAAAATAAATAGTTCATTTGTGGTAACGTTTTCATTTTTACTGTAGCTATACACTCTAAAAGTGAGACAGGTAGGCAGTTCCAACATTTTAAAAAAACACAATTTTTTTCCAGTAGAGGTACGTCATTTAAATTATTATAGAAGAGACAGGAACATAGGATGACCTACAAGAGTGGAGGTAGAAGCACGCAGGTGGATTACAGGAGGTTACCGACTGTAAGGTAGTGGTTTGGGGAGAGTGTGGCTAGACAGCATAGAATTGTGGTGTGTAAGATGACTCTGGTGGTGGGGAGAAAGATTAGGAAGACAAAGGCAGAGCAGAGAATCATTTGGTGGAAGCTGAGACAGGACGAGTGTTGTGCAGCTTTTCGGGAAGAGGTGAGACAGGCTCTCGGTGGAGAGGAGGAGCTTCCAGAAGACTGGACCAGTGCAGCCAAGGTGATCAGAGAGGCAGGCAGGAGAGTACTTGGTGTATCTTCTGGCAGGAAACCTCACAGTACAGGAAATCATACAAGGAAAAAGGTTGGCTAAGAAGAAGTGGGACACTGAGAGGACCGAGGAGAGGCGAAAGGAATAAATTGAGATGCGACATAGGGCAAAGGTAGAGGTGGCAAAGGTCAAACAAGAAGCATATGATGACATGTATGCCAGGTTGGACACTGAAGAAGGAGAAAAGGATCAATACAGGTTGGCCAGTCAGTTGATGTACGAGAGAAGGTCAGAAGGAGCTACATTGTGTCTTTTTAGATCTAGAAAGCGTATGACAGAGTACCCAGAGAGGAAGTGTGGTACTGCATGCGGAAGTCTGGAGTGGCAGAGAAGTATGTTAGAATAATACAGGACATGTACGAGGGCAGCGGAACAGTTGGTGTTCGAGAGGAGGATGCAGGAGATAGGCTTACATGGAAAAGGATGACTGGCTGTGGCGACCCCTAAAGGGACAAGCCGAAAGGAAAAGAAGAAGTCGTTATAGGGAGTATTACTGATTTTGAACAATTGATACCATATTCTGGTAATTGCGAAAATGTCCTAATTAGGTTAAAAACTGTTTGATGTGATGCCTTGGGTGCTTGTAAATAAAGAAGGATATCATCTCCCTGAAGATTGATTTTATGTTCTGATACAGGAGTACAGATACCTTTAATATTAGTGTTCTGCCGTATTGCTGTTGCCAGTGGTGCGATAAATAGTGCGACTAGCAAGGGCGAGAGTGGGCATCCTTGTCTCGTTCCACTTTGTAAAGGGAAACTTTGTGATGTGACCCCATTTGTGGTGAAAGTTGCTTTGGGTGAGTTGTACAACGTTGCGATCCAGTGTATGTAGGAATCTACACTGAGACATACTTATTAGGTTTATCAGTCGCCTGACATTGCTGGTGGAGCTCCGACCAATAATGAAACCTGTTTGGTCAGCATGTATTAACGAAGGGAGAATTTTTTTCTGGTCTGTTGGCTAAAAAAGGCTTAGAAATGATGATGTCCGTATTAATTAGTGACAGCGGTTGGTAATTAGCTGGATGAGGGGGTCTTTCCCTGGTTTCAGTAGTATTTTTATTGCGGCTGTATTCATATGGCTTCTAATAAATCCTTTATTTTTTTATCTCTATCACCATTCTGAAAAATAGTGGTTCTAGTATAGACCAGTATTGTTTATAGAACTCTGTGGAAAACCCATCATTGCCTGAAGCTCTACCTATTGGTATATTGTTTAAGGCCTTATGTAACTCTGCAAGGGTTAATGGGGCGTCTAAAAACTCCCTACTTTCTGAACTTCATTGAGGGATGTTTAGATTATCAAAAAAAATTTCAATGTCGTTTTTATTTGGCTTACTGTGGGATGAATATAAACTACTGTAGTAGTTGTAGAATATATCATTCATATCCTGTGGTGATTGATTAAATTTGCCACTTGAATCTTGTATGGTTGTAATTAAGTGATTTTCTTTATGTTGAAGTTGGTAAAACCAGATGCTAAAGAAGTATTAAACCAGTGATTGAAGATTGAATAAAAGCAGGAGTAATAATTGAATGCGCAGACTCGCCGTGTAATACGACAATATTCCCGATCAAAAAACAGGCTCCGTCAACAGGATGGCGTATGGTACAGGATCTGCAGGCAATAAACAATGCTGTAATACAAAGGGCACCATGTGTGCCTGATCTGTATACGCTGCTAAATTCATTAAGATCAGATGCAAAAGTATTTTCAGTCATAGACCTTAGTAAAGCTTTCTTTTCGGTACCAATACACAAAGATAGCCAATTATGGTTTGCATTTACATTTGAAGGAAAAAGATATACTTACACAAAATTCCAAACCCCTGGGGAAAATCAAATCCTACTCTACGTAGATGACATATTACTGGCCTCCCCAGACAAACGTACCTGTGAAAGTGATACTTTGGCTTTCCTAAAACACTTGGCAGACGAGGGACATAAAGTGAGCAAAAATAAGCTCCAATTCTGCAAAGAACAAGTTAAATATTTAGGCCATAATTTGAGTAAAGGAGGAAGAACAATAATAGAAGATAGAAAGACAGCTATCTTACAAGCTCCCAAACCACTAACAAAAAAACAGATGATGTCATTTTTGGGACTAACAAATTACTGTAGGACATGGGTGCCCAATTATGCAGAAATAACTGCACCTTTAAACAAACTCATGTACAGTGAAGACCTAAAGATGACATCACCATTACAGTGGAATGAGGAAGCAGAAAAAGCGTTTATAAAAATAAAACAAAAACTAGCAATATGCAAATGCGCTGCACATACAGCCGGAACAGACAGTATCTCTTTGCAGCACAAGGGGAAGAGCAAATACTAAATCTAGAAAATAATAAGGAACTAGACAATGACGTTCTGAAAGAAATGCAAGAACAAAGCCCACTAAAAGAAAAAGAACAATGGTTAAAAAATAATGTAAAGATTGTCCTAAAGGTAAACCATCCATCCATCCATTTTCTGAGCCGCTTCTCCTCACTAGGGTCGCGGGCGTGCTGGAGCCTATCCCAGCTGTCATCGGGCAGGAGGCGGGGTACACCTTGAACTGGTTGCCAGCCAATCGCAGGGCACATAGGAACAAACAACCATTCGCACTCACAGTCATGCCTACGGGCAATTTAGAGTCTCCAATTCATGCATGTTTTTTTTTGGGATGTGGGAGGAAACCGGAGTACCCGGAGAAAACCCACGCAGGCACAGGGAGAACATGCAAACTCCACACAGGTGGGCCCGGGGATTGAACCCGGGTCCTCAGAACTGTGAGGCTGACGCTCTAACCAGTCATCCACCGTGCCGCTAAAGGTAAACCTGTCTTACAAAAAAAAAAAAAAAAAAAAAAAAAAAAAAAAAAAATTATATAACTGGGCATCAATATTGAGCCATGGTTCAACACATGTCTCAACAGGAGGGATGGTAAGACAGATAAATCAATATTATACAACTTATGGTTTTAATTCTTATTAAAAAAAATTTTGTAGAGCATGTATGATTTGTGCTAGGCATAATCCACAAGGCAATTTGAGGGCCAGGAGAGGTAAATTTCCTGCACCTCAATACCCTTTTCAAATAATTCACATGGACTTTATTGAATTAAACCAAAGTGAAGGGAAAAAGTATTGTTTGGTCATCGTTGATGCATTCTCTAAATGGATAGAGCTGTTCCCCACAAAACATTCCGACGCACTAACAGTAGTGAAGGCGTTATGTAAAGACATTATACCGCATGGCCCTTGACATGATTGTTACTGCTGTTACTTTGTTATTGCCTTTCGGATGCTGTATTATTCCATGTACGAGGACACTGTGTGTCAAGATGGATGAATTAATATGATCTAGCCGGAATCACAGATGTTGATGACCTCCGAAGGAGCTCCTACTCCTGAAGTTTTGCTCACACAAGACGACGTCGTGTCCAGATGGATGAATTATTGATGAAGAATATACAATGTCTTTTCTCTTAGCATGTTACGGGACTTGTCTTTTTCCCTCCTCAAATCAATATATGGGGAGGTTTTTGGCCTCAAGAGTAGTACTACTATGTAAACAGGGGAATTGTTGTTCTATTTGTACTCCTTTCTTTAACAAATAAGTTCCATTTCCAAAAAATCCAAGGCCAGAGGGGTGCCCACATTTTAGGATGACTCCCTTTTTTTTTCTTCTTTATAGCACTCAAGGTGGCGGCACGGCGGACGACTGGTTAGAGCGTCAGCCTCACAGTTCTGAGGACCCGGGTTCAATCCCCGGCCCCGCCTGTGTGGAGTTTGCATGTTCTCCCCGTGTTTTCTCCAGGCACTCCGGTTTCCTCCCACATCCCAAAAACATGCATTAATTGGAGACTCTAAATTGCCCGTAGGTGTGAATGTGAGTGCGCATGGTTGTTTGTTTGTATGGATGGATAATAAATCAGGAAATTTTCTCCCAAACCATCCATCCATCCATCCATTTTCTGAGCCACTTCTTCTCACAAGGGTTGCGGGCGTGCTGGAGCCTATCCCAGCTGTCATCGGGCAGGAGGCGGGGTACACCCTGAACTGGTTGCCAGCCAATCGCAGTGATTTATTATTGTGCTTGAAATTAGTGTATCTTAGCTGTTGTAGTTGTAACTCTGTTCTTTTTGATAACATGCAATCAAGTTGTTGTTTAGCATTATAAAGTTGGTGCCTAAGTCGGTCCGTCGGATTCATTGCATATTCGTCTGAGTTGTCCATCCATCCATTTTCTGAGCCGCCTCTCCTCACTAGGGTCGCGGGTGTGCTGGAGCCTATCCCAGCTCTCATCGGGCAGGAGGCGGGGTACACCCTGAAATGGTTGCCAGCCAATTGCAGGGCACATAGAAACAAACAACCATTCGCACTCACAGTCATACCTACGGGCAATTTAGAGTCTCCAATTAATGCATGTTTTTGATATGTGGGAGGAAACCGGAGTGCCCGGAGAAAACACACGCAGGCACGGGGAGAACATGCAAACTCCACACAGGCGGGGCCGGGGATTGAACCCGGGTCCTCAGAACTGTGAGGCTGACGCTCTAACCAGTCGGCCTCGTCTGAGTTGCATCGTGCATATATTCATCTAATATTAGGGAAGACTGTGATTGTTTGGAATTTTTTTTATTTAAGCGGTCTATGGTTGGATTAAGTGCTATATTGGAGTCGGCACCTATAATAATTGTTGAATCAGATGACAAATTTGTCATCCAAAGAGAGGAGGATGCAGGAGATAGCCTTACATGGAAAAGGATGACATGGTTCCAGCGAGACTGTGTAAAAGTTGGACTGGAGCAACAATCACTTATTCCGGTGTTCCCTTGGATGATTCGTGACTTTTAGAGGAGCGCCAACGCTGTTTTAGCCACAGTAGCAGCTAGTAGCTAGAACGCCGCAGCCTCGCAGCTGCCCATCAGACGAGCTTGATGCTATTGTTTTTTGTTTTTGTTTTTTCACACGGAGGTAAACACGATGACACGATCAACAGACTTTATGGTGAATGGTTGGTAAATTCCAAATCTATTGATAGCCAATAATTTGTCGCGGTACTTATTCGCCGAGCTCGTGACAGTCACTTGTTCGCTCGCTCTCTTACTCACTGGCAAACTTTAATTTACACGACCTCGTGTAGTCTTGTTCATCCTCTGGTTTGCGGACTATTTTAGACTTCGACATAACGTCGGAACACACGGCAACTGGCCGGGACAAAATAGGGCTAAATCATAACAGTTGGCATCTCTGTGACACCAATATGATGACTCAAGCAGACACTACAGTTGGATTTCAACATGAAAATAAAATATTCTCAGTTTTAAGCCGATACAAAAACACGCATACATGCAGGAGTTTTCTGCTTACTGTGAGAGGCAAACCAGCAGAGTGAAATCAGAAAACATTATTTGAGGATTTGTACTCGATAGTCACGATATAGCCATTTTATACATCTCATGTGCAACAACCTGCAATATATTGGGTATATTCGATATATCCCACAGTCCTAAGTTCAACCCTCACTGGAAGGCCCCGATTTTATTTTCGTGAAGGATGTGACAGGATACTTCTAAACAGCTGTATGTTGAAACAACCCACTAAAGCAGCAGGATACTTAAAAAAACAAGTTTGACATTGCCAATAGAGTTGGAAAGGCTGAGAAGTTTTTTTTCCCATTATTATTCCTAATTGAGTTGTCACTATGTAGCTCTGCATGTTCTTTTTAACTTTGCCTTAAACTTTTTACATATCTTTTTTTTTTTTTTTCCATGTTCATTTTCCCCCTCACCCTTTCTTTACACTCCACTGTTCTCTTCACTTTCACTGCCTTCTCTCATAGTGTCATGGTGTGAAACCTGCCTGTGTCTTTTGAGGTCTGCTCTCAGCTCATACACTGTACATTCTGCCAGCTCACTGGTCAAAAGCCCCACTGTGGTATTTTTACTCTGCCCAGCCTACAGGATTGCTGGAGGGGTTGAACAGACACACAGGGTCCAGAGGACCAAGGAGGTCTTAATAAATATAAAAAAATAAAAATGAGGAGGTTGGAATTGAAACACATAGTTGGAGAATTCAGGGGGAGAGATGTGTAATGGCCAGTGGGACATTACATGAGAAGTGACCATATGTCCCAACCACTGCTGCCATCAGCCACAATCTAATATGAACCACTTGTGGTACTGAAGAGATCCGCTGTGGTAGCGACGCATTCCAATATTCCTCACTCACCTGGTAGAGAAATTTGGGGCATTTGTGGTGCCAAATTCCTGTCTGCATATTGTCTCCCCTATCACCAGTGAAGTGGTAATACAGTTTCAAAAAGAAAATGTATGTTTCCAAGTTGCTAAGAATGACTGATGATTCATGTACTAAGACTTTGCTTAAAGTAGGACTAGAGAGCTATTTTTTTATGCTCCCTACATGGACACTGAACCTTGCAGTGACAATTTATCAGTCAATATAACACTTCTCCCTTTTTTCCCGAAAATATTTCTCATTTCTATGTATGTATGTATTTAGATATGGAATTTGAACTGTTTTCCATATGGGTTATTGTGGGTTGTTTCGGGCGTCCAGTTAATGTAAGCATTCACACGATTAGATATGGGTCAATATCAAAATAAAAATGAAAATACATTTAGATAAAATGACAAAAAAAAAAAAAAAAAAAAAGATACAGGCACTTCACTAAAACCTGCATTGTAAATTCAATCCATGAAACCTGTTAAAACACATGCACATTCTCATTGGGATTAATTTTAATTGAAAGTCATAATTATTTTTACTGGGACCAGCTGTGACCACGCCCTGAAAGGCTTTCATGATATAATGAGTGCAAAAAAGGAGATTCAAAGAATTTTTGTGTGACAATGACAATATCACCTATGAACTATTGCTTTGCCTTTGCCTGGAGGCAATTCTTGCATGTCTTTAAAGCTTGATGGGAGGAAAGATATAGTTAACTTTGTGGCCCCTTCCTTTGACCAAACACTGAGATTTGCAATTTAGACGACTGTTTTGCCCCAGGTTACCTGAGAGGCGTGTATCACGTAATGAAATAAATACCACCTACATCACAGTGCCTTTGACTTTTGACATGCCAAATAACCGAAAGCCAGTTGTGTGTCAGCCCTCTCTCATTGACTGTGTGAAAACACTTCCTCATTTCCACTTTTTTGCAAACATTTTTGCACAGATCAGATCTAGGAGCTTGTATATCATCGCAACTCCAATTTATTTATAGTACTTTCAAAATCAACCACACCTGTAACAAAGTGCTTACGTAAATAAATAGCGCACATAAAACAAACAACCAGTCAGTGTCATCAAAACTCTCCTGTAGCACCCCCACTGTGTCTTCAGACCAAACTGTCACAGTCCTTGTTTGCCGCCTGCTGTACCGCCTGTGTTTGTAATCAAGGTGTAAGAAGTTGTGGAAGATAACTCAGATGGGGGAGGGGCGGGGGGAAGAAGAAGAGCTGTCTACTGCCTTCATATTGGCATACATGAGGTTCAGAGTTTCATTCTCTCTCCTTGCACAATCTACATGTTGTGTGAAGTTGTTAGTAGATGAGAGAGAGGAGCATGATTGAAGCCTCACTGACCAGTATGAGGGCGCTGGCGCCATGTTTGAAGCAAGGCTCCTTGCAGTTGTAAGTGAAGTATCATAAACAACAGTAAAATAATCCGATAGTGTTGATATTCTCCGACAATACGTCTTGAACAACAAAAAGTAAATAAAGGAGTCATACAGACTGTAATGTGGAAATTCCTAATCCCTTTAAGGGTCTGGTTTAATACAATATTGTCTGCCAATGATAGTAACGATCAGGGATAACACTACATGCAATTCACAAATCAAGATTACATTGGAAAGGCACGTAATCCCAGTGACTGTTGAAGGGGACATAATATACCATTGGACATAAAACTAGTTCCAATTCCTGTAAAAAAAAATATTATTAGATGTCACACTTGCCTGTTAATTTGAAATAAAATGTCATTTAAAGGAAATATATATGTAAAATTAACTTTTTCATTTCCTGTAAACACTAAAATCCCAATACTGGGTACTAAATTGTATGTTTACCCGAAGAGATTATGCACAATTGGTTGGAATGTTGCATGTGATCTACTAGGATTGTAATATTTTACTAAGATCCCAAAAAGCCAGCACTAAACTAAACTCACTAAGGCCCGGTATACACATAAAGATAATTAGGCTGCTTTTGCCCCGATTTTGCGCCTTCCCAACCCAGCACGTCAAACACCAGACAATCTTGTTTTATAAGATTATTCTTAGGTCTGAGGTGTGTTAAGAGTGGATTTGTCCCAATTTTAGGGTCTGAAAAAGGTTGGGCTGACAATCTTAAAAAACAAACATGTTCAATAGTAACGACCAAAACTCTTCAAGTGTGTGGGGTCAAGTCAAGTTTATTTCTATAGCCCTTAATCACATTAAGAGTCTCAAAGGGCTTCACAGGCCCACAGTGGCAATGATTGACGACATCCCCAAATCTAAACCCCCCAATTGGCCAAGGAAAAACTCAAAACCCCATTTGGGGACAAAAGAAACCTTGAGAAGAGACTGGAGATGGTGACCAGGCTGCAATGGATGCCGAGTAACATTTACAAGTAACATTTATAACATAGTCTGGGCAGCCGTGGCCCAATGGTTAAGATCATCGCCTGCCACTGTGGGGGAGATAGTTTCAAGACCCTGACCGGACCATCCGCCAATATACCCCAGACTCACAGCTGTGGGGGTCCTTGAGCAAGACACTGATACCCCAAACTGCTCCCCAGGCGCTTCAGCTGCCCCCTGCTCCAGTGTGTTGCACTGACAAGTGTGTCTGTTCACTGTGATGGGTAAAATGCAGAGAACAAATTTCATGTGCATGCATGCATGTTCATAACAATAAAGGTGATTTTTCTTCTTTTGTACAATGTTCATTACGATGGCAAGATGCTGTACAATGTTCATTAAGATGGCATGAGAGTCAATTTTAAGAGAAAAGGCGCTGCAAGGTAGACACCTTCAGTGGTTCTGCCTTAGACCTGGCCCGGTCCGTCAGAGCAGAATCCTCCCTGACGACTCCAGGGGAGGTGGTCCACCTCAGATCTTGTCCCAGTTGGTCAGTGCAGAACCCAAACAGCAACAGCTTCAGATTCGGTCAACATCACCTAGCCCTCTCTCCAAGAGGGAGACGACGTGGGAGGAGATAGGACAAGCAACAGTAAAACAGGCCTACATATACTTGAACTAAATGTCAAATAGTAGAACTCCAGAGTGGAAGAGAGTCCAAGGACTGATACCAGAGCCCAACTGTGTGTGGAGGCGAGCCCGACTATGTCTAGTCGGAACTTTTCGACCTCACACACCAGCTCGGGCTCCTTTTCTGCCATAGAGGTGACGTTCCACGTCCTTAGAGCCAGCTTCTGTAGCTGGGGATCAGATTGTCAAGGTCCCTGCATAGCCCCTCCCACAGGTGGTGAGCCTATGGGAAGGGGGACTCACGTTACCCTTTCGGGCTGTGCATGGGTGCATGCCCGGCCACCATGCACTCGCCTTCGAGCCCCACTCCAGGCCTGACTCCAGAGGGGGGCCCTGGTGACCCGCGTCCGGGCAAGGGAAACCTAGATCCATTTATTTTATTCGTCATAGGGGGTCTTTTCACTGTGCTTTGTTTGGTCCCTCACCTAGGACCTGTTTGCCATGGGTGACCCTGCCAGGGCATAAAACCCCAGACAACTTAGCTGCTAGGATCATTGGGATACACAATACCTTCCAACGCGATAAGGTGACTGCTCAAGGAAGGACTAAACTAAAATGAAGACACATCCATAGGAAACACAAATATTACCTTAATAAATTTTTTTTGGTCCCTCACCTAGGACCTGTTTGCCATGGGTGACCCTGCCAAGGGCATCGTCTTAGCTCCTAGGATCACTGGGACACACAAACCCGTCAACCATGATAAGGTGACTGCTCAGGGAGGGGAGAACCAGGTTTACAATAGCAAAATTAGGGTTGTGTTGTCTCTTATTTTGACTGAAGTCCCAGAGTGCCTCAGTCAGCTAGAAACTCACTCTGGAAACCGAGAAAGTTAAACCCCTGCCTCCAGACTAAATCCAGTACAGGCAGAAGCTGGACAGTTTCTACTTCACTGATGATGCAGGCAGATGTGCCAAGTTCTGCAGCATACACATGCACCTCCACAGCTTGCCTGGTGACCTCAATATATTCTACACCTGCTTTGAGACCTCCAGTTGCAGCACAAAGTGGAGGCCAGCACACAGACAGACCACCCAACCCCCTGGTCAGCCCATGTACACAAAGCCCTCAGGAATATCAACCTCCTCATAGCAAAAGAACCAGACAACATTCCTGGGCGGGCCCTCAAAGCATGTACAAATGATGCTCTCACCTCCATCTTCAACCTGTCCCTCAGACAGAGCACGTTTCTCTCCTGCTTTAAAAAAAAAATCTCATAACTCTTCCCAAGAAGAGCTAACCACAAACTGCTTAAATGACAACAAACACGTAAGACTCACTCCAATCATTATGAAATACTTCAAAAGAGTGGTGCTGGCCCACATCCAGAGCAACATACCAGACACACTGGACCCCTGAAAAACGTCTACTAACAACAACAGGTAGAGCTCAGTTGCCATCACTGACACGCTTGACTACTCCCTCTCTCACATGGAAAAGAGAGAGTCCGACATCAGGATGCTCTTCACTGACTACAGCTTCAGCCCTACAGACTCACCCATAAATTGTTTACACTCAGCCTCAACCCCACCTTCTTTGACTTGCTCCTAGACCTCCACACTGGCAGGCCACAGTCTGTCAAGATTGTTAACAGGATTTCAGCCAGTGTTAAACAAAGGCACACCCCAAGGATGCCTCCTCAACCCCTTCCTCAATACACATTTTTTTTCAGCATTATCCATGATGAATTTATTGTTATTTTTGTAAACATTAATGAAGAATTTTACAAGTATTCCCTCTTTTTTTTGCAGACATATTGTGAATCCCTTTCTACAAAACAAAGTTGTCCAGTTCAGTTGATACAGACAAACTGACATGGGGTGAATGAGGTGAGTTTTTAAACTGTCAGAGGTTTATTACATTAAGATTTACTAAAGATCCAGTAACATGTTCAGCTATGCTGCGTATCCTGTAACATAAATCATACCAACCTCCATTTGCATTAATGTGAAATATGCTGATTGAAAGACCTACTCACATCCCCATTTAGGTCTGATCAGCATTAATGATGCTCTTCATTTACTATTGATATCCCCATAACAGCATCAGTGGGAGGCAGAGGCAATCAGCTCTTGTTGTCTACTTAATTAAGTTCCATCTAATGGAGATGATTATTTGTAATCAGCGTCTCGACCTGAGATTCTGCAAGTGAGAAGCCGCAGCCTCTAATAATGTAAGAGCATAAGTTCAGTGGCATTTGTTGTTTCATGGCAACCCTGAGAAGTGATTAAGCCTTTCAATGTACTGTATGTACATACTGTACTGTATATATGTTGTGATTAACAAGCCCTAAAACTGACATAGCTTAAATCATACAGATTTTATTATGACAACTATGCCTAGGCTTTATTAAGACTGTGAGAGAGTGCTGTTTTTGTGTTTGTGGAATCATGGCTTAACAGCAGCGTTCCAGACGGCGCCATTCAGCTCGACCGGCTAGCATGCTACCGAGTGGACAGAACTCTCATGGGAGTTAAGAATCGCGGCGGCGGTCTGTGTGTTTACACCAATGTTGCCTGGCGCCGGGACGCTATCTTGGTCAGTCAACACTACTCACCGCTACTAGAGTTTATGGCTCTGAAGTGCCGGCCGTTTTATTTACCGAGGGAATTCACTGCCATCCTGCTTGTGGCAGTCTATATTCCTCCAAACTCCATCAATAACAGGAGTGAGGCGCTTAATGAGCTATCCCATCATATCAGTGATGCTTCCCTCATCCTAGCTGGGGACTTTAACAATGCTGAACCTAAGGCTGTGTTTCCTAAACTCTACTCAAACATTGACTTTCCAACACAGGGAAATAACACTCTGGACAATGTTTTTACTCTCCTGAGAGGGGCCTACACGCCTCAGACCATCTCACTGTTATGCTAATGCCAGCTTACAGACCACTGGTTAAAGTCTCCCGACTAGTTAGGAAACAGGTACGAGTGTGGCCAGAAGGGTCCCTTGAGGCACTTCAAGACTGTTTCACCACCACAGACTGGACCATGTTCAAACAGGCTGCCACCTACAACTCCATCACAGACCTTCAGGAGTACACAGAGACTGTTACTGCCTACATCAGCAAGTGCATGGATGATGTCACCACCACTAAGTCCATCACTGTCTGTGTTTATCAGAAGCCATGGCTGTCGGGGGAGGTCTACAGACTAATGAAGGTCCGCAAGGCGACTTTTAGATCTGGGGATGAGGAGGGCATGAGGACAGCCCGGCGATGCCAATGGCATCAGGGAGGCCAAGAGGGAGTACTCCAGGAAGATGGCCCACCGCTTCAGTGACAGCAGGAGTCTGTGGCATGGTATTTAGACCATTACAGACTATAAACCCTCACCACAGACCTGCGACAGCTCCACCTACCTGCTAAATGACTTATTTGCTCGCTTTGAGGCCCACAACAGCACCCCTGCATACAAGACTCCACCCCCTACTGGTGACCAAGTGTTGAAACTGACCTGGGAAAGCGTGAAAAAAATCTCTCGACAGGATAAACACACAAAAAGCCCCAGGCCCAGATAACATACATGGTCGTGTTCTGAGGGACTGTGCAGCTGAACTCACAGATGTCTTCACTGACATCTTTAACACCTCCTTGAGTCAGAGTGTTGTCCCCACGTGCTTCAAAGCCACCACCATCATCCCGGTCCCGAAGAAGTTGTCTCCCTGCTGCCTCAATGAATACCATCCAGTAGTGCTCACTCCCATCCTGATGAAGTGCTTCGAGCGGCTAGTCATGCACCACGTCAAGTCCTGCCTCCAACCCCTCCTTGGACCCCTTCCAATTTGCATATCGGTACAACCGGTCAACCGCTGATGCCGTCTCCACCGCCCTGCACTCTGCCCTCACACACCTGGATTCTAAGGACTCATATGTCAGACATAGACTTCAGATCAGCATTCAATACCATCATCCCTCAACAACTGATTTACAAACTGAACCAGCTGGGGCTCAGCACTTCGATGTGCAACTGGCTGCTGGACTTTCTGACAGGGAGACCTCAGGCAGTACGACAACACATCCATCACCATCACCCTGAACACGGGGGGTCCTCAAGGATGTGTATGGAGCCCCCTGCCCCCCCCCCACCCCCTTTTTTACCCTGCTGACCTATGACTGCACACCAATACACAGCTCCAACCTCTTCATCAAGTGTGCAGATGACACAACTGTGATGGGTCTCATCAGCAACAGGGACGAGACAGACTACAGGAGTGAGGTGAGCCGCCTGGCCGGGTGGTGCACGGACAACAATCTCTCCCGAAATGTGGAGAAAACCAAGGAGATTGTTGTGGACTTCAGGAGAGCGCACCCCAGCATGCTCCCCTGAACATCAACGGTGCTGCGGTGGAGAGAATGCGCAGCACCAAGTTCCTGGGAGTCCACATCACCGTGGACCTCTCCTGGACCAGCAACACCTCGTTACTGGCCAAGAGAAGATCACCAGCGTCTCTACTTCCTGCACAAGCTGAGAAGAGCCGAACCCATCATGTGCTCGTTCTACAGAGAGACCATAGAGAGTATCTTGACCAACTGCGTCACTCTGTGTTATGGAGCATCCTGCCGCAAGACTCTCCATCGCATAGTGAGGGCAGCTGAGAAGATCATCGGAACCTATATTCCCTCCCTGCAGGACATTTATAGCACTCGCCTCACCCACAAAGCTCTCCGCATAGCGGGGGATGCCACCCATCCATCACACAGCCTCTTCCATGGGCCAGGACTAGCCGACTCAAAGACAGTTTCATTCGTCAGGCTGTCAGGAATCTGAACACTGCCCGCTCTGCCCCGTCTACCTCTTCTGTCCTCTGCCCACCTGAAGTCTGACGCTCCACAAACGTGCACATGCACACACACACCCACCCACACACACACACACACAAAAACACACATCAGACTCAGTGTTGCACCAGCCACTTTAGCACCATTGGGGTTTTAATTTATACATGTCTTATTTGCCTTGGTTCTCTGACCTTGACTATGTTGCACACGTCACCTGATCTTTGATATCTTGCACATTTAATTAATAGATTTTATACTGAATATACCATAGTTTTATTTAACTTTTTATATTGATGTTATTATTTTGTAGCACCGTGATTTCAATCCTCTGTATATGTTACGCATATTGAAGAATTGACAATCAAAGTACCTTGTACCTTGTAATGTATGGCAAAAACACAACCATGTGTAATCCGGATCTCATTTAGCACAATAACTATATTTCCATTCATCCATCCATTTTGTGTACCATTTATCCTCACTAGGGTCACGGGCGCGCTGGAGCCTATCTCAGCTATCTTCGGGCGAGAGGCAGGGTACACCCTGAACTGGTTGCCAGCCAATCGCAGGGCACATATAAACAAACAACCATTCCCACTCACATTCACACCTACAGGCAATTTAGAGTCTTCAATCAACCTACCACGCATGTTTTTGGGACGTGGGAGGAAACCGGAGTACCCAGAGAAAACCCACGCAGGCACGAGGAGAACATGCAAACTCCACACATGCAAGACTGTGATTTGAACCACGGTCCGCAGAACTGTGAGGTCGATGTGCTAACCAGTCATCCACCATGCCGCCCTAAGTATGTTTCCACTCATTAAAATGAACTTGACACACTTCATATTGAAATTGCGTCTTATACTGTAGACCAGCCACACCAGGAATATACTGCAGTATATAATAAAATGCCTATAGAAGTGAAAAAAACAGACTTTGGAGTGTAGTTAAATATTGAAACTTCAGTCAAGAAAATGTTTTTATTTAGTTCTAGGGTTTGCGGTTGCATAAACAACATAACACTTGAATAGATTTGTCATGTATTGCGTTCCAGGCGGCACGGTGGCCGACTGGTTAGAGCGTCAGCCTCACAGTTCTGAGGAGCGGGGTTCAATCCCCGTCCCCGCCTGTGTGGAGTTTGCATGTTCTCCCCGTGCCTGCGTGGGTTTTCTCCGGGCACTCCGGTTTCCTCCCACATCCCAAAAACATGCATTAATTGGAGACTCTAAATTGCCCGTAGGCATGACTGTGAGTGCGAATGGTTGTTTGTTTCTATGTGCCCTGCGATTGGCTGGCAACCAGTTCAGGGTGTACCCCGTCTCCTGCCCGATGACAGCTGGGATAGGCTCCAGCACGCCCGCGACCCGAGTGAGGAGAAGCGGCTCAGAAAATGGATGGATGGATGGATGTATTGCGTTCCTAGTGCCAGTTATTGTGCATTTCTTAAAATCTTCAGATAATCACATCATGGCAGCCATAGTTACTGTATGTCATATAGTATTTGAGATTTGTTCTCCGTCCTGCTTAAGTAGATTACATTTGGATAGTACACTGCAGCAGCAGTAGCATAACCCTCACTTAATGCACAGTGAAAAAGAGAGATTTTAAAATAATTAAAAGTAAAACAAATACCTGGCATACTTGTTCTTCGAGGTAGATAAATTCCATAGCACCCTGAACATGCTGAATACATATTTAGTCTCTTGTTAGTCTTCTTCATATTTCTTAACTTTCTTATCAATGTGTATACATGGCTGAAACACACATTTTCTCAAAGAAGGAGACTGTTTTAAAAACACTTGCTCATAACAAGCCCTGTTATTTTCATCCTCTGTGACAAGATTATGAGAAATGTCTATGATCAGAAAAGTATGCTGGCAAAATGGCATTGCCCAAAGTGAAAACAGCCGGGGTACAAAAAGTCAAAAAGTTTAGACTAATTAATTTTATCTGTGCGCACCCAGGTGTGTGCACTTCTGTCCCTCCGCATAATAATTCATTTGACGTTGTAAGCGTCATATGGGAACCCTGTTTAAAACTACCAGAATGAAACCACACAATTAATTCTGAATTATGCCCGATAGTCTCTTGCAAGATGGCACTAATGAAAACGATGTAGATGGGCTCTCAGCATGCAGGCAGGCTGAGACCTTTGGGCAGGGGCATACACAATTCTTTGCACATGCATGCATAAAGTCATACGCAGACATGCTTGCATGGCCACACACGCCGTCCAGTAGCCTTCCAGGCTGTGCGTTCAGGAGGCGTCTACATGAGTGTCCTAAATTTGCCTGACGTGGGCCTGAAATTGAATCTAATGTTGTGCTCCCTGGGGACGCTGAGCAGCACACTGGTAAATTATTTAAAAAAGGAGCTTTGGACTGCATAATTTAACCCAAATAAATGAGGAATATGAGAACCAAATGGTAACCAAAGTCTGTTCACATGAAGAGTATCTTTTTTTGCCATGTTCACAGAAAAAAAAGCTTTAATCTGTGTGAAAATGCACTTGACAACAGCAGAAGTTGTAACAGTTCCTGAAACAATACATGTAATTATAGTGTATTACAGTATTTTTTATTTATAATCAGATTTGATGGGAGCCTTTGCCTGACTTTGCACCCAATAGGCCTGTTCCTGATACCAGTCCTCATAAAAACAAATGTTGTGTTTGAAAGTAAAGAACCAATTTTCAAAGCAGATTATACAGTACCACTTTGCGGTGGGATACGGGAGGAATACACATAACTTGCTCCGCATATTCAGTGCTAGCTAGTATACTTTACTAAAAATTTAATCTATTTTCTCATGCACAAATCCTACAAGAACAGTGCTCCCGCAGCTTGTTTTCATCTGCAGACTGCAGAGTTCATCTTGACTTTATTGCATAGCTTTAGCCTGCCTTCAATAATGCATATAGACTTACAGTATTTGTTTTTGGGTAAAGAAGATTGGAACGCTTAATATATTGTGGCAGGTGTCACTTTAATATCTGTGCTTTTGCATATCGGTTTTGCAGTTAAAATGCCAAGAGATGTACAAAACATGGATGAAGTTGGTGTAATAATTTTATCCAATTATGACGAGGTAAACCCCTTTGAGCTGACAGGGTTTCTCCTCAATAAAATTTGGTTTCAGTGATGATCCACTCAATTCACGGGATTACAGGATGGATGGATGCCGATTGTGGTCCACGAAGGCAATTGTGTGTGCGTTTGTGTGTACGTGAAAGTGAGTGGAGGTTTGATATTGGGGACATATACACACACATCAATACTCCCACCATTCAATGCTATTGAATAGCTGGACTCCATTTTGTTTGATCAGCCACCAATTAATACTTGGTGAGAGAGACATTGATCACTCAAAAGTAACTATTGCTGGTTTGAAGAAGTGACTGTAGTTTAATTACTTACCCAGGAACAGTAACGTGTTTCTTTGCTCGTTACTCAAAATGGTGGCATTTTGGAGAACGCATCACCGGCATCACTGCTTGTCAATAAGCTCTAACTTTGTCTCGTCTGTCCAAATACAAAGTTGGCAAAATGTAATCTCTTCAGTTTCAAGTTATTTTAATAACAGTTGTGGCTTTGAAGCTTTGGAGGAAGGGTACCAACATTTTGCCTGTGCCATGTGTCCAGGCAAAGGCGTCGCTACAGGGTTAGCAAGGCAGGCAATTGCCTCGGTCCCCGAGCTGAGGAGGGTCCCGGGATACGGCTGACATATCAATGAAAAACTACTGCTTTAACAGGTCAACGACAACGTGTGGCTGTCAGAAACACCCGCAAAGGGGCCCCTTACTGGCGCCGCTGGCTGGCAGGCCTTACCTCTGACAGGCAGCTGATATTGTTCTATATAAATGTCACAACTCTAAACAGACAACGCAATAACATGTTGGGTGTCTGAGAGCTTTCTAATGGGGCCCCCTACTTGCAGGCTTGTTTGAAATAGGCACAGATTACAGCACGCAAAAGAAAGGAAAAAAAACGAGAATGAAGGAAAAAAAAAAAAAGATAGTGGTAAGTGTGAATGTGTATCTGTTACATGAGAAACGTAGTGATGCCAGTTTGTCCCAGTCCCACCAAGGATCGCCATAGTTGACTGCACATTATTAGCCAACTTAAACAGTAGACTAATAAACAAGTTGAGACAAAACAACATACATCTGTTTGAATTCGTTTACTCAGAACATATGCCAAAGATGATTCTGATTAGTAGCCATGTTGAATGAAGTTAGTCCTGTGCTGCCAATGATAATATCGTCTATTAGCAGAATTGTTTGTCAAATGCTAAAATTGATAACAACCATTGCTGTCAACTTGGTCTGTCCAAACTGGTAGGAATTTGTGTTTGGAATACAGGTACATCTAAAAGAAAATGGAATGACGTGAAAAAGTCCTTTCACAAATTGAAACTTATTTTACATAGATTCATTATAGAGTGAAATATTTCAAGATTTTCTTGTAATTTTGATGATTATGGCTTATCCATCAATTTTCTGAACCACTTATCCTCACTATGGTCGCAGGTATTCGGGTGCCTATCTCAGCTGACATGGGGCCAGAGGCGGGGGTGCACCCTGAACTGGTCACTACCAGTTCCACCACAACCATGCACATTCACATTCACACATACGGACCTTTTAGAGTCTTCAATTAACCTACCATGCATGTTTTTGGAATGTGGGAGGAAACCGGAGTACCTGGAGAAAACCCACACAGGCATGGGGAAAACATGCAAACTCCCCACTGGGAGGCCCGATTTGAACCCAGGACCTCAGAACCGTGACATTGATGTCTTAACCAGTCATCCACCGTGCCTGGCTTAGAGAAAAAAAAACTAAAATTCAGTGTCTCACAAAATGTGAATATCACGTATGACCAATCAAAAAAGGATGAAACGTCAAGCTTCTGAAAAGTATGGTAATTTCTATGCACTCAATACTTGGTTGGGCCTCCTTTTGTATGAATTATTGCATTAATGCACCGTGGCATGGAGGGGATCAGCTTGTGGCACTGCATAGGTGTAAAGGGACCCCAGGTTGCTTTAATAGCTGCCTTCAGGTCATCTGCATTGTTGGGTGTGGTGTCTCTCATCTTCCTCTAGACAACAGCCCATAGTTTTCTATGAGGTTCAGTTTAGGAGAGTTTGCTGGCCAATCAAGCACAATAACACCATGGTCATTGAACCAGCTTTTGCTACCTTTGGCAGTGTAGGCAGGTGCCAGGTCCTGCTGGAAAATAAAATCAGTTCCAGTGTGTTCCACTAACATGTGTATGTGTTCACTGTGATGGGTTAAATGCAGAGAACAAATTTCGTGTGCATGCATGCATGTTCATGACAATCAAAGGTGATTCTTCTTCTTATTATTATTCTGACGTCTCTGGTTAATGAGTGGCTTGACACGAGAAATGCAAGATTGTTAGCCCATGTCTGATATTTATCTGTGTGTGGTGATGCACCGACTCCAGCCTCAGTTAATTTCTTGTGAAGCTCCCCTAAATTCTTGAGTGGATTCTGCCTGAGAATCCTCTCATGGCTGCCGTTATTCCTTTTGCTGTTGTGTCTTTTCCAAACACACTTTTTCTTCTCAATTTTTTGTTAATATGCTTGGAATCAGCTCGGGCTGTGAAAAAATAAAATCAGCTTACTCTGGTAAATCAACCACAAAAATTGGTCGACGCAATAATAAAGATAATTAAGAACATATTTGTGCCACAAGGAACCAATTTGCGCCACCCGGAACCATTTGGCCACTATGCATGTTTCCCGTACGGACATTTGCTGCAGATGGATGCGGTATTGGGCTAGTGAAAAACGCTGCCAAAAACGATAGAGGAGCATCTGTAAGGGATTTTTTAAGATTTTTAGATGTGTAATGCACATATAACACGATGTATGAGTGAGCTGATTGGTAGTCGGCGTTTTTTTAAGGATATGAGTCCAGCCCTCATAAATGAGAATAAAATGCATTTTACTACTTGACAAAATATCTATATTATAATCAATTCTAAAAACAAATGAATAGTGACAACCCTAGATACAGCACTCTGTCTACAACCAGCTTTTTTAGTAAGTAAGTTACTCTGCTTGTGAAGGGTTTCAATGACTGTTTTACCCATGGTTGTGTAGCCTACTGATTCAGATTGAGAGACAGTTTAAAGCCTCTGGAAACCTTTTACAGGTCTTTTGAGTTAATTAGCTGTTTACGGTGTGACACCATGAGTTACCCAACAAAATGGATGAGCTTCATCTCCTCATTAAGAACAGTAAAGATTTTGCTTGTTCTGCCGCCCTCTGCTTCCCTAAGACTTGGCTTTGTGAACGAATCCCTGACGGCGTCGTACTCGTGCCGCGCTTCCAACTACACTGAGCGGACCACGACGTGAAGCTATCAGGGAAAACAAAAGGTGGCAGAATATTCTATCAATGAAAAATGGTGGACTGATGTCACAGAGCTCAACACACACTGCACCCCAGACTTGGAGTCACTGTTTTTGAACTGTAAGCATTCGACTCGCTACGCCAGTTTGCTTCAATCCCACTTACCGGTGTTTACATCACCACCAGGCTGAACACGAATGCCGCACTGCAAACGCTGGGTGACCAAGTAAACTAACTAGCACCCAGATTCACCCCTCATTATTCTTGGGGACTTTAACAAAACGAAACTCAACCACAAACTCCCTAATATGAATACGAACTAAATACAAGCGGCACATTGATTGTCACACCAGGGAACACAACATTCTAGACCACTGCTATACCATGCTGAAGGACTCGTAGCGTGCTGTTCCCTGTGCAGCTTTGGGTTCGTCTGATCACTGTTTAATTCACTTATTACCAACATCCAGGGAAAAACTTAAAAGTGTGAAGCCTGTGGTGAAAATAGTAATAGTAAATAGTAAATCAATTTTGGAACAATGAAGCAAAGATGGAACTTCAAGAGTGTTTAGACTACAGAGATTGGAGTGTCTTTGAAACTTCAACTTGCAGCTTGGATGAAAATACGGACACTATTACCTCCTACATCAGCTTTTGTGAAGATGTGTATATCAACAAAAAGATTTTGCATGTTCAATAACAACAAGCCATGGTTCACTGCCAGACTTCGCCAACTTTGCCAGGCTAAAGAGAACGCCTATCGGAGTGGTGAACTTTTGAACTTTGCGTCCATAACCCTCCGGATGGTTCTTTTCCTCTGGCCCGGAGGACACGACGTCCACAATTTCAAAAAACTATTTGAAATGTGGACTCGGCGGACCACAGAACACATTTCCACTTTGCATCAGTCCATCTTAGATGAGCTCGGGCATAGAGAAGCCGGCGGTGTTTCTGGGTGTTGTTGATAAATGGCTTTTGCTTTGCATAGTAGTTTCAAGTTGCACTTACGGATGTAGCGCCAAACTGTATTTACTGACAATGGTTTTCTGAAGTGTTCCTGATTCCATGTGGTGATATCCTTTACACATTGATGTCGTTTTTTTATGCAGTGCCGCCTGAGGGGTCGAAGGTCACAGGCATTGAATGTTGGTTTTCGGCCTTGCCGCTTACATGCAGTGATTTCTCCAGATTCTCTGGACCTTTTGATGATATTATGGACCGTAGATGATGAAATCCCTAAATTCCTTGCAATTGCAGGTTGAGGAACATTGTCCTTAAACTGCTTGACTATTTTCTCAGGCACTTGTTCACAAAAAGGTGAACCTCGCCCCATCTTTGCTTGTGAATGACTGAGCAATTCAGGGAAGCTCCTTTCCTACCCAATCATGGCACCCACCTGTTCCCAATTAGCCTGTTCACCTGTGGGATGTTCCAAACAGGTGTTTGATGACCATTCCTCAACTTTCTCAGTCTTTTTTGCCACCTGTCCCAGCTGTTTTGGAATGTGTTGCAGCCATAAAATTCCAAGTTAATGATTATTTACTAAAAACAATAACGTTTATTAGTTTGAACATTAAATATCTTGTCTTTGTAGTGTATTCAATTAAATATAGGTTGAACATGATTTGCAAATCATTGTATTCTGTTTTTATTTCTGTTTAACACAACACCGCTTCTCTGGTTAGAGTGTCAGCCTCACAGTTCTGAGGACCCGGGTTCAATCCCTGGCCCCGCCTGTGTGGAGTTTGCATGTTCTCCCCATGACTGTGTGGGTTTTCTCCGGGCACTCCGGTTTCCTCCCACATCCCAAAAACATGCATTAATTGGAGACTCTAAATTGCCCGTAGGCATGACTGTGAGTGCGAATGGTTGTTTGTTTCTATGTGCCCTGCGATTGGCTGGCAACCAGTTCAGGGTGTACTCCGCCTCCTGCCCGATGACAGCTGGGATAGGCTCCAGCACGCCCGCGACCCTAGTGAGGAGAAGCGGCTCAGAAAATGGATGGATGGATGGATATATATAGTTGGAACGTTTGCACCAATTGCCTGTTACCCAGGGCCCGAGGCCCAAATTAATAAACCTTTGCCAAACTCACCATTGCGTGTTTGTTTTTCTCTGAAAGGGTCACTATTTAAGAAACTCACACAAGATTGCAATTTGTTCTGTCTTTTTATCTCCGAGTTCAGCTAAAGTATACAAAGTCACAGAATTCTGAGCTATTTTCTCTCTCTCCCTGAAGCCGACTTCTCACCTGCACCACAAGAACTGGTCTGTTGCTCAATTTGTAGCTGACAATACAAGTGCAGGAGATAACAATACAAGGGCAGGAGGGGGCAAGTCATCCTCATGTGGCTCCATCTCGTCCTTGTTTGGCGGCCTTTGCCCTTATCTGGGTGTTCTCTGATGGCGCCATTCTATGAAAAACAAACCACACAACCACAGCTCCCCGTGGCTGAGGCCACATCTAGTTTTAAGCAAGCAGTACTAAATAAAAAATATATGGACAATACAACAATTTATGTATATATATATATATATGTACATATATATATATATATATAGAGAGAGAGAGAGAGAGAGAGAGAGAGAGAGACATTGTGAGGTTAGGTCGACCAACACCATTGCTGGTTTACTTGTTTTGACCCGGTAAAAGATTTATTCGGCAATTTCAGAGCACTACGCTATGAGTTCTACATAGTTTACAGGTAGAAGCAAAAGAACATGTGGATGGAGTTTATCTGTAAATCATCTGTGGTGAGTACGATACATTTTATTTTTCCTAACTTGTCCATTTTTCAAGTAATGATACCAGTTATGTTACCAGTAGTAGCACAAGTTATGTTTCTGACAAGTTAGTCCACAACTGGCGATCGTCACGGTAGGCTCTGTCACTTACCAGAAGTGGTGCAATTTCGGGTTTCAAAATAAGAGTATTAACTGGAAGTGCTTTGTTTGCTGGTTAAATATTGCATACTTAACATCGTTTTGATAGAATAGAATGCCTTATATTGTCACCATACAAAGGTTTGCTTTGTCAAGTATACTTCTATCTAGCTAACAGTTAGATAAAGATTAGATTCTAACCACACCACACCCACACAACTAAACATTCACAAAGAGACTGAAGTAAAAACTGAAGTCATGGAGAAGTATTTTCATTTTAGTATCATTATTCCTTCATGTGTTGTTATTTGAGCTGTCATGTGATTTCTGCATGGGTGATAATGTCACTTTGGTTGGAGGAGTGAAACTTGCGATGCAGTTGGTAGAAGAGTGTGTACAGGATTATAAATTTCTCGGCTGTGTGCTTTAACGACGAGTAGAGAGACACAAGTACACCTGTTAATCGCTACGTTAGCTGCCACAAGTAATGATAAGAAAATAAAATCTCCCTTTCTCTCCTTCTCTCTGTAATGCCACGCATTGATATATCGCATTTTTTGTATATTTTGTAAAATTGCAACATAATAATGGTGGTGTTAAGGGGTGGATTGGGTCACTTAAATCTCCACTGAAGGCCCCAAGGTCCCAAATGCACTGCCCGCCATTGGCGTCCATAAACCATGTGATGTGGATTTAACCAATGGCAAGCAGTACGGTGAGTTGAAAGGGTGTCCAGACTTTGCTTTCTACAGCTTTGGTTCAAGCTATACCCCGTCTTGTCAAAAGTCAGCTGGGATAGGCTCCAGCACACCCATGACCCTAGTGAGGATATTTGGAACAGAGAATGGATGGACGGAAGTCATGACTGGTTTGATCAAGCATATGGTCGCGAAACCTGCCTTTTGAGTAACCACTGCCTACAGCCAGTCAGCGATGGACACAGGTACAGTTTGTACAGTACATACGTACATACATGCATACATACATACATACATACGGCACATAGTAACACTTGGAGTACTTTCCGTTCACTTTCACCCTCACTTTTCACCCTCATTCGTTTTGATCACTTTCACTTTTCACCCTCACGCTATAAGTGATGAGAAATGTCAATTTCATTGTTATTTACCACATTTAGTCAACTCATTAGCTAATTCCCAGTTTCAGTTTTTATTTTTACTGTTTTTATAAATGACTAATTTCAATACATTGTGCATCTTCAATATTTTTTCAAAAGCTGATCCTTCATTTTTTGTGCATACGTACCAATTCGGAACAACTACAGATCAACATTAGATAGAGTGTTGGTAAGTAAGACATAAAACCAAAGGAAAACTTCAATTCCCTCTGGACGAGTGAGTGGCTAAATCTTCATTCCCAGGAAGTTTTCACATCATTCTAAGCAGCTGGAAGTGGACCCCTGGAATGTAAATCTCAACTCTGTCTGATTTATGGTCTGATGACATGTCTTAATGTGCAGGTGAGAGCAATTACCTCACAATAACTCTGAGTGGGTTTTCTTGCCCACTAAGTAATCTTTACTGTGCACGCACACACAGCTCAGCGCAGGTGGACACGCTCAAAGAAACAAGTGTGTCTGCACTCACAGATACAGTATTAGGAACAAAAGACACTTTAGCATGTAATCAGTCACACAGCCTGAACTACTCCAGTCTGATTTGGCCAGTCACGGTAGTCAGCAAAAGAGTACGATAATGTCTGAAAAGTTTATTGTACGTTAAGTTTGGGATGCAATTTTTAATCGAATTAATAATAATAATAATAATAATAATAATAATTATAGTATTAGTAACATGGAGGCACGGTGGGCAACTGCCTCACAGTTCTGAGGACCGGGATTCAATCCCCGGCCCCGCCTGTGTGGAGTTTGCATGTTCCCCATGTGGCTGCGTGGGTTTTCTCCGGGCACTCCGGTTTCCTCCCACATCCCAAAAACATGCATGGTAGGTTAATTGACAACTATAAATTGCCCGTAGGTGTGAATGTGAGTGCGAATTATTGTTTGTTTGTATGTGATGGATATTGGATGGATGGATATTAGTAACATAAGATTAATGCAGCCCTATGGGCCTACAGTGCAAACTGTAGGCCGGTCCCAAGCCCGGATAAATGCAGAGGGTTGCGTCAGGAAGGGCATCTGGCTTAAAACGTTGAGCGAATATGAGCGTTCATCCAAAGAATTCCATACCAGATCAGTCGTGGCCCGAGGAACTGTGGTACTGCATGTGGAAGTCTGGAGTGGCAGAGAAGTATGTTAGAATAATACAGGACATGTACGAGGGCAGCAGAACAGCGGTGAGGCGTGCTGTAGGTGTGACAGACGAATTTAAGGTGGAGGTGGGACTGCATCAGGGATCAGCCCTGAGCCCCTTCCTGTTTGCAGTGGTGATGGATAGGCTGACAGATGAGGTTAGACTGGAATCCCCGTGGACCATGATGTTTGCAGATGACATTGTGATCTGCAGTGAAAGCAGGGAGCAGCTGGAGGAACAGTTAGAAAGATGGAGGCATGCACTGGAAAACAGAGGAATGAAGATTAGCTGAAGTAAGACAGAATATATGTGCATGAATGAGAGGGGAGGAGGGGGAAGAGTGAGGCCACAGTGAAAAGAGATAGCGAGGGCAGTCCAGACCAATGGTGAATGTGGTCAGGAAGTGAAGAAACGGGTCCAAGCAGGTTGGAACGGGTGGAGGAAGGTGTCAGGTGAAGGGCAAAATTTATAAGACTGTGGTGAGGCCAGCCATGATGTATGGATTAGAGACAGTGGCACTGAAGAGACAACAGGAAGCAGAGTTGGAGGTGGCGGAAATGAAGATGTTGAGGTTCGCTCTCGGAGTGACCAGGTTGGACAAAATTAGAAATGAGCTCATCAGAGGGACAGCTGAGGTTCGATGTTTTGGAGACAAAGTTAGAGAGAGCAGACTTCGATGGTTTGGACACGTCCAGAGGAGAGACAGTGAGAATATTGGTAGAAGGATGATGAGATGGAGCTGCTAGGCAAGAGAGTGAGCGGAAGACCAAAGAGAAGGTTGATGGATGTAGTGAGGGAAGACATGAGGCCAGTTCGTGTTAGAGAGGAGGATGCACGAGATAGGCTTACATTGAAAAGGATTACATGCTGTGGCGACCCCTAACGGGACAAGCCGAAAGGAAAAGAAGAAGTATTCGTAACATAAGTTTCAAGTAATTGTGACTTTCTTGGCTTTTTTTCCCTTCTTTTTTTGTATTTAATTGTTGTGGTAATTAACTCAGAGCGTGACAACAAAAGGTGGCTAGTACTACTTTCAGATTGTACATGTTGCAAATTGGAAAGGTTTTCACAACACTTGATAAATGTGGAGCTTGAAAGGACAAGGTTAGCTCGGAGCTACATTTTTCCTCAACATCTATAAATACATAAACCAATGTGCTCCCATGTGGCCACAGATTCCTGGAAAAGGGCCCACCAAAAAAAACTAAGTGTTGACCCCAGTGATATATTAAATTGGCCAGGTAACCTTGTATGTTCACTTTGAGATAATTGCTATGTGCTAATGTGTTATTTTGGTCATTATTGTTGGTGTGAATGTATGTGAAGGTGTGCTAATGGAATTTAGTCAGAGCGTCTGAACGAACTGGCAACAAAGCAGTGAAAAAACATTGCCTAAAACAAGCACATTTTAAACAGTATTTCTTGCTTTTGTTGATAATTAAATATGTGGTGCGTTGTCAGTTCACTGAATAATAATATAAATAAATTAGGCTGCCTTAGAATGCTAATAGCTGGCCTCTATCGTTGGTCACTCTCCAACATCCACAATCCTAGTGTAATGTTTGGCATGATGGATTTCTGTGATCACTACATTTGAAATGATCTATATAATCAGTGTCCATCTGTTTTGCCAGGTTAATTATGTACATCAACAAAAAAGCGAGTGTTACAGAACATATGGCATATCTTCAATCATCTACATGTCGTGATTGTTATGAAAAGGAAATCTGTTCATAAGCTGAAGTTCTGAATTGTCACACAATTGCTATATGAGCATCTCATGATATTGTAGATGAGATGGGGGGGATTCAACTTTTTTTTTTTTTTTTACTCCAGGTGGAATTGTTTTTAACTCTTTCATTTTTATCCACTCCATGAAACAGATCAATGGAAGCAAACAAGGTTATATTCATAGTGGCTGTATTGCGACAAAGGGTTAGAGAATAGATACTGAAATCAATAAATAAAAAACTCTTGCAGGCATATCTGTAGGGCATCTGCTGTTCTATTATCACATTCAATACTGTTCATGAATGAATGTATTATGCTAACATTATAATCGAAATTGAACTTCTGGTATAATCTTACTCCCTCACTTGTGCAATGGACGATCATTTGTATTTTAGATTGTCATCACTGTGTTTAGAACTGAATGAAGAACCGAATGTTATAATACTACCACAAATTAGTAATAGGTTAATATGGGAATAAATCTTGTGAAATGAAAAACATGGCGCTGTGGCAGATTACAATGGACTTCGCCCGTCTGTTTCCATTAATTTAATGTTTGTTAAGTTTTCTGCTGTGTGTGTGATTGTTTTCTTCTTCCTTCCACAACCATAGCTCCTCTAATGAATTAACCAAATTCTAATAGAGATGAATACCTTTTTGTTTTATTTCATTTTTTTTTATCAACACATTCCAAGACATTCCTCTCCACCAGTGTGTCCAGACCTTGGCCCCCTTCAAAATATACAATGGTTGTAATGAAATTGGATCCAACCGTCTGAAAGCACTTAACATTCAAAGGCTTGCCTGGGAATTGGCCTGCTTTTTTATTTTCAGCTTATATATCTATGCCACATGAAGGCAGACAGTGTGTGTGGAATTCTCCTGTGTCCATGTGCGTGTCTACCTTCAGGTCTGTGGAAATCAGACTCAGGCAGGAACTGCAGCATGGATGTGTGATTCATCCCGGGAAAAGCAGTGTTTGTTTTTTTTACCTTCCAATCATCATGACAAGCTAAAAGTCATGGCAGCGGCCTCCTATTCCTCATTCAGGGAAAAAAAGGAAGCAAGGCTGACATGGTAGAGGATGTAAGTCAGCAACATCTTACACAGTGGTGTAATTCCACCAGTCAGACAGGACATATGGGAATGGTTTGAGCGAGGGAAGGTGTAAAAGTGTGTCAATATTGCGATGGATTTTA
This sequence comes from Phyllopteryx taeniolatus, assembly GCF_024500385.1. Classification (NCBI taxonomy): domain Eukaryota; kingdom Metazoa; phylum Chordata; class Actinopteri; order Syngnathiformes; family Syngnathidae; genus Phyllopteryx; species Phyllopteryx taeniolatus. The sequence goes on along the minus strand of NC_084513.1, from coordinate 26,207,472 downwards.
GGGCTGTACGTGCCCAAGTACAATCAGCTGCATCCTATTATTCTCAGCCAAGGGAGGTCTATTTTTTTTCTGTTTAAAAAAAATAAAATAAAGTAAGGTTGGGGGCGATGAGCCTATTGTATCAGATTAACATACTCCACCTGTGTAATGGACCCTTACAAAGATCTGACACACAACATTAACTTCCATTTACACTTCACTAGCGCAAAGATGTTCACATTGTGGAGGCATACTGTAAATTTTATTTGTATGCACATGCTAAGCAAGCTTATGTTGAGTGGCCAGAATAAAAGATAAAGATTTCATATATATATATATATATATATATATATATATATATATAGGCGGCACGGTGGACGACTGGTTAGAGCGTCTGCCTCACAGTTCTGAGGACCAGGGTTCAAATCCCGGCTCCGCCTGTGTGGAGTTTGCATGTTCTCCCCATGCCTGGGTGGGTTTTCTCCAGGCATTCCGGTTTCCTCCCACATTCCAAAAACATGTATGCTCGGTTAATTGACGACTCTAAGTTGCCCTTAGGTGTGAATGTGAATGCGAGTGGTTGTTTGTTTGTATGTGCCCTGCGATTGGCTGGCAACCAGTTTAGGGTGTACCCTGCCTCCTGCCCGATGATAGCTGGGATAGGCTCCAGCACGCCCGCGACCCTAGTGAGGAGAAGTGGCTCAGAAAATGGATGGATGGATGGATGGATATATATATATATCTATATCTATATATATATATATATATGGTGTTTGGATAAAACGTAATTTATTTAAGAAATACATTTGTCGAAGCAGCTGCTTCCGGTTTAGTCCGATTTATGTTTTTACCATTAAAATCAAAAAATTTTGTCAGTAAAGGGCACCACGTCACTTTTTATATGTATAAAATGTAGGAAAAGCGACGACGAACCTCTCATAATCCAAAGGTTGCTACATTTTCTGAAATACAAGTCCTAGATGGGCGACATGGTGACTGACCTGTGAGTCTGCCTCATAGTTCTGAGGACCGGGGTTCAAATCCCAGCCCCGCTTGTGTGGAATTTGTGTGTTCTCGCCGTGCATGTGTGGGTTTTCTTCGGGTACTCCGGTTTCCTCCCACATCCCAAAAACATGCATGGTGGGTTGATTGAAGACTCTAAATTGCCCGTAGGTGTGAATGTGAGTGCGAATGGTTGTTTGTTTATATGTGCCCTGCGATTGACTGGCGACCGGTTTGGGGTGTACCCCGCCTCTCACTCGAAGATAGCTGGGATAGGCTCCAGCATGCCCACCACCCTTGTGAGGATAAGCGGTACAGAAAATGGTTGGATGGATGGAGTCCTAGGTGACAGAGGTCTCCTTATTAAACTCAAAACACAACAGAGTGGAACTTTATAGAATATTTAATGACATCTACAATGGATCTATAGGGAAACACACAGTCTAACTACAGGAAGAAAATAACCCTAATAATGGTGACGGAAAGAAAAACAGGCGCATGAAAAGGGAAATAGAACACCGTGTTGCTGGACTAAAGTTGAAAACGTCAGCGTGTAATGCGTTCAGTCCGGACAAGAGAGAGAGAGAGAGAGCAAAATTGAGATTTTGTGTGAAGCTAGTAATTTCACCAAAGTTATTAGGCACTAATATTTTACATTCTAGCAACGCTTATTGTGCGGTACTCACGACCGTAGATCAGTTGGTCGGCGCGAATGGTCTTTCTCCGGACATCTCATGAGGAAAGCAAAGCAGGTTGAGTTGTAGAAAAATAAAACAAAAGAAAAAGAGGTGGAAGAAGAAAAATTGTTGTCACCTCGGGGTGCGCTCGTAGATTTCCTGCCGATTTACCTTGTGGCGATCCCTACTCTTGTTCCCAGCAGCGTGCGAGACCGGTATGGGATGCAGGTAGTTGCTTGCTGAGGCTACGCCGACCGATCACAGCTAGAAAAAAAAACGATCGAAGACGCGTGACCGGTTTTGTCGATCGAAACGCCGCCGGCTTGGTTGCGGCGGGCATTCGCGCATGTGGTGACGCCAGAGGACAAAGGAAAAGGAAGGTTCGGCCGTGCCAAGGAAAAACAAGAGAGCCAGACACGAAAGAGGGAGTGGGAGGACGCAGAGGTTAAATACCCCGGAGGCGTGTCCAAGAAGACGGAGGAGACTGGAGGAAGACCACACCCATCAACGTGACTGTCAGTCTGCAATTTAGCCATAAGAATGGTGTAAAAATCTTATCTTAATATAAAATACTCCCAACTTTGTATTCTCACTCATAGCTCAAGCATATAGAATGATAGTTTAAATTTTAGTCTTGGCAAATCAACTGTTTATAGTTCAATCACATTTCATGCTGCTTGGCGTTCAAATCAAGACAAACAGTTCTCAAAGTCTCGCACCTGCAGCTGTAAAGTTGACACACTGACACAGACATCAAGGCGTACATTTGGAATATTTCTGCAGAGTTTGTGAAATATCAAAATGGCCATTTTATCTTAAGTTAAAAACACTGAATTTAAATCCACGGGTTGCCGTACTCTCAAACGCCAGTGGGTGGCGCCTTGCATGCATGTTTGAATATTAAGCAAATAGTTCATTGCTGGCGGCACAGTGGTCGACTGGTTAGCATGTCTACCGAGCACATCTGCCAAGCAGTTGTGAGGACCAGGGATGAAATCCCGTCCCCGGCTGTGTGGAGTTTGCATGTCCTCCCAGTGGCTGGCGACCGGTTCAGGGTGTACCCCGCCTCCCGCCCGAAGATAGCTGGGATAGGTTCCAGCACGCTTGCGACCCGAGTGAGGATAAGCGGTAAAGAAAATGGATGGATGGCTAGTTCATTGCTGTATTTGCGTTCCGTTGTCGATCTGTCCCAGCTTGGTCTTCTCGGAGAGAGGATCCCACCTTTTGGTCGCTATCTTCAAAAGAAGAAAAAGAGTCTTTTTGCAGGGGAGCATCTCTTATGTCTGATACATATATATATATATATATATATATATATAGTTTTTCCTGTGTGTGTGTATAAAGTATGGATAATGTAAGGACTTGGTCTTTGGTTTTTAAAGAGCGTGACTAACAGCAATTCTCTTTTCTTTATTGCAAGAATACAATTATTTCAGTTTTGTTGTAGTTTAATTGAAGAACATTTTGGCTCATCCAGTTATTTATCTGTTTTAGACGGTGACACAACACCTCAATTGAACTGTAGTCATCTGGAGACACTGCTAGATGTAAATGTGTGTCATCTGCATAGGTATGATAGTCAAAAATAAAGTTCTGAAGAATTTGACCCAAAGGTACCATATAAAGGCTGAACAGGAGGGGTCCAAGAACTGACCCTTGAGGGACCCCATAGGTCATTGCCATTCGATGAGCTTGAACACCAATGGTTAAAAATAACTCCTTTCCTCTAGGTAGGACCTGAACCATTTAAGGACTGTTCCATTTAGTAGAAGCATACATATTTAAAATAAATGTAAATCAATAATAAATGTATATATGTCCACATACATATCATCCCCTCTGTGTGTCTGATGTGGTTATTAAAGGATTTTGTCTAATAATAATAATAATAATAATACATTAGACTTAAATTGGCGGCAATGCAGCCCTATGGTGGGGACGGGCCAGTGCAAACTGTAGGCTGGTCCCAAGCCCGGCGAAATGCAGAGGGTTGCGTCAGGAAGGGCATCCGGTTTAAAACTTTGCCAAACAAATATGAGCGTTTATCTAAAGAATTCCATACCGGATTGGTCGTGGTTAACAACGTTCGCCCCCAGCACCGTTAACCTGCAGGGCTCCGGTGGACATTTAGCTACTGTGTGTCGAAGACGATGGAGAGGTGTGTAAAGTGGGTTCTTAGGCAGAAAGAGAAGAGGAAACCTTGAATTGAATGTGGGGACTTTGAATGTTGGGACTATGACAGGAAAATCTCAGGAGTTGGTTGACATGATGATGAGGAGAAAGGTGATATATTTTGTGTCCAGGAGACCGGGTGGAAAGGCAGTAAGGCTAGAAGTTTAAGGGCAGGGTTCAAATTATTTTACCATGGTGTAGATGGGAAGAGAAATGGTGTAGGGGTTATTTTATAGGAATAATCAGCGAAGAATGTCTTGGAGGTGAAAAGAGTATCAGATCGAGTGATGAGGCTGAAACTTGAAATTGAGGGTGTTATGTGTAATGTGATTAGTGGCTATGCCCCACAGTAGGATGTGACCTAGAGGTGAAAGAGAAATTCTGGAAGGAGCTAGACAAAGTAGTTCTGAGCATCCCAGACAGAGAGAGGGTCGTGATTGGTGCAGATTGTAATGGACATGTTGGTGAAGGAAGGGGTGATGAAGAAGTAATGGGTAAGTATGGCATCCAGTAAAGGAACTTGGAGGGACAGATGGTGGTAGACTTTGCAAAAAGGATGCAAATGAACACTTTTTACCAGAAGAGGCAGTAACATAAGGTGACCGACAAGAGGGGATGTAGAAGCACGCAGGCATCTTGTGCAGACGATGTAATCTGAAGGAGGTTACTGACTGTAATGTAGTGGTAGGGGAGAGTGTGGCTAGACAGCATTGATTTAGGCTAGAGATGGAAATGAGTTGACTGGTGCCAGTAGTGTGCTGGATAGATGGAAATAATACTTTTAAGAGTTAATGAATGAGGAAAATGAGAGAGAAGGAAGAGTAGAGGAGTCAAGGTTGGTGGACCAGGAAGTAGCAATGATTAGTAAGGGGGATGTTAGAAAGGCACTAAAGAGGATGAAAAATGGAATGGCAGTTGGTCCTTATGACATTCATGTGGAGGTATGGAAGCATCTAGAGAGGCGACTGTGGAGTTTTTGACCAGCTTGTTCAACAGAATTCTAGCGTGTGCGAAGATGCCTGAGAAATTAAGGAAAGGTGTGCTAGTGCCCATTTTTAAGAACAAGGGTGATGTGCAGAGCTGGGAAATATAAAGGAGTAAAGTTGGTGAGCCACACAATGAAGTTATGAGAAAGAGTAGTGGAGGCTAGACTCGGGATAGAAATGAGTATTTGTGAGCAACAGTATGGTTTCATGCCTAGAAAGAGTACCACAGATGCATTATTTGCCTTGAGGATGTTGATGGAAAAGTACAGAGAAGGTCAGAAGGAGCTACATTGTGTCTTTGTGGATCTAGAGAAAGCGCATGACAGAGTACCCAGAGAGGAACTGTGGTACTGCATGCGGAAGTCTGGAGTGGCAGAGAAGTATGTTAGAATAATACAGGACATGTACGAGGGCAGCAGAACAGCGGTAAGGTGTGCTGTAGGTGTGCAGAGGAGTTTAAGTTGCAGGTGGGACTGCATCAGGGATCAGCCCTGAGCCCTTTCCTGTTTGCAGTGGTGATGGATAGGCTGACAGAAGAGGTTAGACTGGAATCCCCGTGGACCATGATGTTCGCAGATGACATTGTGATCTTCAGTGAAACCAGGGAACAGGTGGAGGAACAGTTAGAAAGATGGAGGCATTCACTGGAAAGGAGATGAATGAAGATTAGCCGAAGTAAGACAGAATATATGTGCATGAATGAGAGGGGTGGAGGGGGAAGAGTGAGGGTACAGGGAGAAGAGCTAGCGAGGCTGGAGGACTTTAATTACTTGGGGTCAACCGTCCAGGGCAATGGTGAGTGTGGTAAGGAAGTGAAGAAACAGCGCCAAGCAGGTTAGAACGGGTGGAGGAAGCTGTCAAGTGTGTTAGAAGAGTCTCTGCTTGGATGAAGGGCAAAGTTTGTAAAACAGTTTTGAGGCCAGCCATGATGTACAGATTAGAGACAGTGGCACTGAAGAGACAACAGGAAGCAGAGCTGGAGGTGGCGGAAATGAAGATGTTGAGGTTCGCTCTCGGAGTGACCAGGTTGGATAAATTTAGAAATTACCTCATCAGAGGGACAGCCAAGGTTCGATGTTTTAGAGACAAAGTTAGAGAGAGCAGACTTCAATGGTTTGCACACGTCCAGAGGAGCGATAGGGAGTATATTGGTAGAAGGGTGATGAGGACGGAGCTGCCAAGCAAGAGAGCTAGAGGAAGACCAAAGAAAAGGTTGATGGATGTCTTGAGGACAGTTGGTGTTAGAGAGGAGGATGCGGGAGATAGGCTTACATGGAAAAGTATGACACGCTGTAGCGACACCTAACGGGACAAGCCGAAAGAAAAAGAAGAAGATTTATATTGGCGGTGCGGTGAAAGAATGGTTAGAACATCTGCCGATGGTTTGATGTTTTGGAGACAAAGTTAGAGAGAGCAGACTTCGATGGTTTGGACACATCCAGAGGAGAGATAGTGAGTATATTGGTAAAAGGGTGATGAGGATGGAGGTGCCAGGCAAGAGAGCTAGAGGAAGACCAAAGAAAAGGTTGATGGATGTCGTGAGGGCAGTTGGTGTTGGAGAGGAGGATGCAGGAGATAGGCTTACATGGAAAAGGATGACACGCTGTCGCGACCCCTAACGGGACAAGCCAAAAGGAAAAGAAGAAGAAGAAGACTTATATTGGCGGCACGGTGAAAGAGTGGTTAGAACATCTGCTCTCAGTTCTGAGGATCCAGGTTTTCTTCAGCAAGGATTTAGCCAATTCCCCAACATCCCCCCCCACACACACACACAAACACACACACCTCTTATGCCTGCGCCATCAACCTTCCTCGACCCCTTCACCCCTCTCGTCTCCTCATCAACCTTTCCCGCCCTGAAAAGATTGCCATGGAGAACTACATCCGTGACTCCCTAGCCTCTGGACTCATCCGGCCCACCTCTTCACCCTTAGGGGCAAGTTTCTTCTTTGTTGATATGAAATATTCCACTCTCCGTCCCCTCATTGACTTCTGTGGATTAAACAAAAACACTATCAAGACTAAATCCCCGCTGCCCCTCATCGACCCCTCATCTGAACCCCTTTGCGATACTCAGATTTTCACCAAGATGGACCTGCGCAACGCCTATCACCTCATCCGCATTAAGGAGGGAGATGAGTGGAAAACAGCATTCAATACCCCCGTCGGACATTCCGAATATCTGGTCATGCCCTTTGGATTTACCAACGCGCCCACCGTTTTTCAAACATTCATCAACGACGTCCTATGAGATATGCTTAACCAGTTCGTCTATGTCTACTTAGACGACATCCTCATTTGCTCCCGCTCACTGGAGGAACATCAACAACATGTCCGCCAAGTACTTCAGTGCCTCCTGTAAAACCGCTTCTATGTCAAACCCGAAAAGTGTGAATTCCATCTCACCTCTGCACACTTTTTGGGATACATTATTGCTAAGGGACAACTACAACCAGACCCATCCAAAGTTGGGGCAGTTGTCAACTGGCCCATCCCCTCCACCTGCAAGGAGCTGCAATGCTTCCTGGGTTTCGCAGACTTCTACCACAGATTCATCAGGGACTATAGAAAAGTTGGCGTTCCCCTCAGCCGGTAATCCAAGGCAATGTGGGACCAGGGTCGGCTCGCGATGGGCAAGCCAGCTGGGGGCATATGTGTGGCTTTCCCCCAGGAACACACGGCGCAGGCTATGGTGAATTTCTGGGTATCTTTCACCAGGCTGGGCCACCAGAAGTTTGCTGATGAATTGGAGGGTTCGGGAGATTCCAGGATGACAGGTGAGTTTGGAGCTGTGACCTCACTGAAGGATCTGAGAGCGGGCAGACTCGGGCACGTAAAGACGTTCAGGAGGTCCGGTCTTGGGGTCTGGTTGGTCTCTCTTAGCTGCCCTAACCACTTGTTCGATCTCCCATGTAGCAGCACAACAGGAGGAGGGAGGGTTCAGACTCCTCAGAGCTGGAAGGAGGTGAATGGAGGCGAGAGAGGGCATCTGGCTTGGTATTGCGAGACCCCGGACGAAAGGAGAGGCTGAAATTAAAACAGCTGAGGAACAGTGCCCAGCGAACCTTGACGGGGGTTCAGCAGCTTAGCAGTTTCTGGGTCTGGGGGTCCCGCTGGGAGAGGACTGCTCCAGATCCAGTGTCTGAGGGGTCAACCTCCGCAATGAACTGGGGGGAGGGGTCAGGGTGTTTCAGGATAGGGGCACTGGTGAACAGTTCTTTGAGGCGGTTGAAGGCTGGGGAAGCAACAGGTTTCCATTGAAATGGGGAGTTGGTAGAGGTAACACAAGTGAGAGGTAATACTGTCATTCTTAATGTCATAGATCGTTTCTCCAAGTGTGTCCACTACATACCCCCTCCCAAGTTACCTTCTGCTTTTGAGACCGCAAACCTTCTTGTCCTTGACGTATTCAAACTCCACGGAATTCCCATAGACATTGTCTCGGACCGAGGTCCTCAGTTCTCCTCCCAGGTCTGGAGGGACTTCTGTAAGGCAGTGGCGCAGCAGCCAGTCTGTCTTCTGGCTATCAGCCACAGTCCAATGGCCAGACGGAGCGGGCAAATCAAAATCTGGAGTCCACTCTTCGCTGCATTGCCGCAAGCAATCCCGCCTCCTGGAGCACCTTTCTCCCATGGATTGAATATGCCCACATCTCCTTCACCAGCTCCAACACAGGTATGTCTCCCTTCATGGCATGTTATGGTTTCCAACACCCTCTGTTTAAGGAGCAGGAGCATCAAGTGGGTCTTCTACGCGGAGGGCACCAATCAGAGGAAAGTGGGTGGTCTTAGGCAAATATGGACGAAGTGGATACAAAACCGGGTCAAACAGAAGTTGCTGTCAGGGCGGCCTTTCCTGGACACTCCTATGACAAAACCAAGGAGTTTTTCAAATTAATTTTGACACTTTTATGCTCAGACCATGTTAGAGAGTCACTCTATGGAGGTCTAAATAGCTAAAATATGGGACCTTAAACTTCATATCCTACATAATTAGGGTGATAAAGACATTGCGTTTCCACCGTAAAAACATCGATTAAGTGACCACTTATAAATTGAAAGTTCTGAAAACCTACTACATGCCTTCATTTCAAGCAGACTTTGCAATGCACTTTTCATTCCCCCCCCCCCCCACAAAAAATATATAGTACCACAGAGAGACTGCAACTTATTATTGGAGCTTCCTTACAGCAGTCGAAGGAAAATTTGGGATGCAGCCTTTGATACCAACTCCCCTAAACTATGGGACACTTACCTTTCGATATCAGGGAAGCCAACTCAATAGATACTTTCAAAAGAAATACCCGTTTACCCTGTTTACTCAGGCTTTTAAATATTTTGTATTATTTATGCATTTTATTACCCCTTCATTATGTTTATTCGGCTGCAAATATCTTTAAATATCTTCAAACAACCATTTGTGCTCAAATTCACACCTACGGGCAATTTAGAGTCTTCACCCAACCTGGAAGGAAACCGGAGTACCTGGAGAAAACCCACACAGGCACGGGGAGAAGATGCAAACTCCACAGAGGCGGGGCCAGGATTTGAACACCGGTCCTCAGAACTGTGAGGCAGATGTGCTAACCAGTCGACCAACGTGCCGCCCTTTGAGATGCAATCCTTGTAGGAAATGTGTTAAACAAATGAAGTTTATTATATTTTCTTTTATATACCGGTGCACAACTACAGAGAGTATTACGCATCTATTAGGTAAGACATTTGTGCAAAGCGTTTTTAAATTTTCTTTTTACACAAATTTGATAAATCAAATCAGCGCTTCGTTACTCCACTCTGTTCACAGCCATGTCTCAGCCCCTATGTTAGGCATTTACTCAGCTTTTGAAACTAATTACTTTTTCACACAGGTGTTGGGTGTCCCAGAGGCTCAGAGAATTGTGGGTGGGTGGGAGGGATTTGTTTGTCTTTTTGTCATTTGTTTTGTGAAGCACCTTGCATTGCTTTGTAAGTATGAAAGGTGCTATAGAAAAAAAGGTTTGATTAATTGATTGATAAAATTGGCCGACAATGTTAGAAAACAAGTATACAGACACACACAATCACCCCCCCCCCCCCCCCCCCCCCCAGACACACACACACACCATGTGTACTGCAAACTCGCCAGAATTCTACCTCCAAACGATTTTTTTCAGATGAAGCGACCCATGAAATAGTGCCAAGCCCCTCTCATCTCGTCAGCACAATGTAAAGCTGCGGACTGCCTCATTCAGCCTCTCCTATTACCCCTCAGGGCACCCAGCTTTACTGCGACTTTACCTAAGTCTGAGCTGAACTTAGACCTCTGCCTTTTGGAATGGGTTTGCAAGTTGGTATTTGGACATGTGCTTTCTTTTGAGTTGCTGCAATGTGTGAGTATTTACCCAAGCAGAGTAAGGAAGGCCTGTCCCTCCCGCTGGGGCTCAATATTTCTCTCCCAATTATTAATAAAAACACACACACCAATGTTGAAAAAAGATGGAATGTGACGAGAGTTACAGTTGATAAAAATGTGGGTTTGAGCATTTACTAGAGACCAATTTCAAGCTTATGAAAAGCTGATTACAATAATTGTATGGTTCAATTCAAAATCCACTGCCTTCAAACAATGAATCAGTCAGTCATTTTTTCTTTCCATTTTGAAGTGGCTATGAAAAATCCCAAAATAAAAAATGACTGTTTATTTTTTCTAGTTGTTTTTTAGTCTAACAAAAAAAATTCAGATTTTTCATAATATAATTTTAGGCTATGATCAAAACTATGAAATAAAAATAAGGGTTGGGCAATTGAATTTGATTATAATATTTAATTGGTTGCGTATACGTGTCCTGGAAGTTTGGTAATGGCCATTAGTAAAGATACGTTAGTCTGTTAACCGCCACAATCAGAGTAAACCTAAGTCCAGATGAACCTAGTCCCCTGCATCTACCAGCAAAGACCACACTTTAATTATATCCAATGTATAATCGTACACTTGAACAGGTTCATCTTAAGCAGTGATTCCCAACCAGTGTGCCGTGGCACATTAGTGTGTCATGGGCGCTTTTTACTTACCGTATTTTCACGACCATAAAGCGCACTTAAAAGTCTTAAATTTTCTACAAAATGGACGGGCCGCCTTATAATGCAGCACGCCTTATATGTGCACCGAATTCCAAAATCTGTAAATGTTGTGTGACTTTGATGAGCGCTCCGCTTGACTGACTGGGAGCATTTCCTGCCAACACGCTGCTTATATTGAGGAAAGGCTGAAGACAGCATGCGGACATTAAAGGGGGTGTGAGTGAAAGAGGACGCTAAAGGCACGCCCCCAGTGGGTATATATTGAGTAAGGATCCCCGAAAATGGCACCTATGAAGAGACACGCTTATGAAGCACAGTTTAAACTGCAAGCTATCAGTTACGCGGAGGAACATGGGAATCGAGCAGCCGAGAGAGAATTCAAGATAAACGAATCCATCGTTCGCAAGTGGATGCCTGTGCTAAGGTACCTGCTTTGACTGTTGTCCGAGCTTTCGCGAAAGCCGGCATCATTGCTGAACAGCCCCCCGGCAACGAGACTGACTCCGACAATGACGAGAGGGAAACCGGCATGTTTGATGGCGAAATTGCCCAGCTGTTCATTTCGGACACAGAAGATGAGGACTTAGATGGATTTGTGGATGAGGATTGATCAAAAAATAACGTGAGTACATTTCTTAAATACTTCAATAAAGTACAATGAAGTCACTGTTCACATTGTTAAATACTTCAATAAAGTACAATGAAGTCACTGTTTACATTGTTAAATACTTCAATAAACTCAGTTTTGCTCCCGCTGTGTTTTTACAAACATATGCTAGAATGCATGCTAGCATATGTTTTAGCGTGCATGCATGCTACCGTATGTTTTAAGCTAGCGTATGTTTTACCATGCCTGTGCCCAATAATACGGTGCGGCTTATGTATGCGTTAAATACAGAAATAGACCCCGTAACTGAGACTGCGCCTTTTAATACGGTGTGCCTTACGATCGCGAAAATACAGTAATTGGTCAAAAAACTATTTACTAGAAATAATGTATCTTTGATCATCTATTTATGCCAGTGAGGCATAGTGACAGACAGAACAAATAAACACTCTTCTATTTGATGGCAGGAAATACATACAGTAATTAATGTATCCCCTTTTCGTGACATTTTTGTTTGTTGGTGTGCCATGAGATTTTTCCATTGTAAAATATGTGCCTTGGTGACAGAATACTCTGGCCAACATGGACACAGCAACCTTGAAGGCGTTGGGAAAAGCGCTCGCCCTCCATGGCTTCCATATAGACAGACAAGACGAAGCCCTCTGCGGAATTATAAACTTCTTAAACACCCTCTCCCAGAAAAAATATCTCACATATCCTCCCAGATACACTCCGACAGCCTTCCTGTGATGATTCCCTCCGAGTCCGCAGCCTCGGACCAATGCCCCCTCCCATACAAAGAGCCTCACATCCCTCCTCCCGAACCCTATTTGGGGGACCTAGGTTCATGTGGCCAATTTCTTTTAAATTGCAGCCTTCTTTTTTATCTGGAACCGTTGACTTACCCATCTGATAAATCCAAAGTAGCATTTATTACCAACTATACTTGGCAAATAAAGATGATTCTGATCTGTTCTGATTCTGATAACCGTGAAAAACAAAGCCCTACTGCCTCTCATAGACCCTTCCTTCGAACCCCCCTGCGACGCCCAAATAGTCACCAAGTTGGACTTGCGCAACGACTACCATCTTATCTGTATTAGAGAGGGGAACAAATGGAAAACCGCTTTCAATACACCCCTCGGTCACTTCGAGTACCTTGTCATGCCCTTTGAGTTAACCTACGCTCGGGCAGTTTTTCAAACCTTCATTAACGACGTCCTCTGTGATATGCTCAACCGATTCATCTTTGTCTACTTAGAGAATATCCTCATTTTCTCCTGCTCTCCCGAGGAACATTGCCAACATGTCCGCCAAGTCCTCCAACACCTACTGGAGAACAAACTATTTGTGAAACCTGAAAAATGTGAATTCCATCTCTTCTCCGTACACTTCTTAGGATACATCATTGCCAAAGGACAGTTACAACCCGACCCGGCAAAGATCTAAGCAGTCACCAACTGGCCCATCCCCTCCACCCCCAAAGAGCTTTGTTTCCTAGGTTTCACCAATTTCTACCACCACTTCATCTGTGATTACAGCAAAGGGGCCGTTCCTCTCACCAGCCTCACCTCCACCAGCTCCCCCTTCCACTGGACCCCTACCATCTCACAGGCATTTGAACGCCTTAAGGAGCTATTCACCAGTGCACCCATCCTTAGACACACCGACCCTTTCCGGCAGTTTGTTGTGGAAGTTGACGCCTCTGACACTGGGGCAGGAGACGTCCTCTCCCAGCGGGATCCCGAATCCCAAAAGTTGCATCCTTATGCCTTCTTTTCCCGTAACCTTTCCCCTTCCAAAAGGAATTATGACATGGGGAATCGTGAGCTGCTGGCCATCGCCTGGGCCCTGGAGGAGTGGAGGCACTAGCTGGAAGAGTCCTTTTGTGATATGGACTGACCACAAGAATCTCGCTTATCTCCGTTCCGCCAAACGTTTTAACCCTTGACAAGCTCGTTGGGCCTTATTTCTCAGCTTGTTCAACTTCATTCTCTCCTTCTGCCCTGGGTCCCGCAATGGCAAGCCTGACGCCCTCTCCCGCATGTATGCACCCCCCTACAGCCCAGTCGAACTGGAACCCTTCCTTCCTTTCACTTGCTTTGTTGGGGCAGTGACTTGGGAAATCGAACGAGTGGTTAAAGAAGCTCAGAATAACCAACCGGATCCCAAGACTACACCTCCTGACTGGCTGTTCGTGCCCAATTCCGCACGCTCAGACATCCTCCAGTGGGCCCACAATTCCAAGCTCACCTGTCGTCCTGGAATCACCCGCACCCTCCAGTTCATCCAAGAACACTTCTGGTGGCTCAGCCTGCCTAAAGACACCCGGGATTTTCTTCTTGCCTGCTCAGTCTGTGCCCGGGTGAAAACTTCACATCTGTCCCCAGCTGGTTTGCTACACCCCTTGTCCATCCCGAGCCGCCCTTGGTCACAGATTGCCTTGGACTTCGTTACCGGCCTACCCACCTCTGAAGGTAACTCCATCATTCTTACCGTCATTGACTGTTTTTCCTAGTGTGTCCATTACATACCCCTTCCCAAGTTGCCCTCTGCCCTTGAGACCACTAACCTTTTAGTTCTGCATGTATTTAAGCTCCACGGCATCCCCGTTGATATCGTCTCGGACCGAGGTCCTCAGTTCTCCTCCCAGGTATGCCTTGAGTCCGACAGGCGAAAGAAACAAGCGGTTGGCGGATCTGTGACGCTCCCCTACGTCTGAATAAAAGGTGGGTCAGTCGGTTTGGCTCTCCTCATGCTAGCAGTTCTAACACTGCAAACGTCCCCTTTTATATATATATATACAGTATATCTATACATATACATATTTATATAAATGCTAACATTAATGAGCATTTGGCCTTGGCAAGCTGGCCATGTTGCCGCCAAGGTTCACCAAGCGCCCCTTGTCAATTAAGAGTCTTTACCCCTATTAGAGACATCTGCATTGGAGATAATTAAAGAGAGACACACTTATGCTAGAGGGCCCTCTTGAATCACATAATTGATTTGAGATCTTAGATATTTACACATGAACATTTTTGCTTTAAAATCAATACTCAACAGTATATATCATATGTAAAAGCTTGGTGTTGATCAGTAACTTATCAACATATTTAATGGCCATTGATGGTAAAGAAAATCACTATAACTATTTGAGTTGTGCCAAATGATCTTGGAAGGAGAGGCTACTTGTTCAGGGGTGGATCTGTGTAAGCATGAGTGGTACAATGTCCCAAGAGGAGTAGGCTTTTGGTCGACCCAGATTTGAATTTATCTATTGGATTTGACTGTGGTTACAGAAATAATTAGAGGTGTGGCAATGTCAGCATAATAGTGACTATTCTTTTAAACAGAAAGTTGTGTGCATAGTGAGTTTCAGATGTTAAATTTCACACTTTGGTCTGTTCCACCTATGATACTATATGAAGCTGTCAAATTTTAAGCTCGACTTCATCACCCCCACCCATTCCACACACTTGTCCCTTAAAGACAGCAAGTCGGGAAAAAGCTGTGAAAATGCAGCCAGTGAAAGGCTACAGAGACACCATGTCATTTAAAGTCAATGTCTAGCTTGTCAAACAATTGTAGCGTTTTGCTCCTGAATTACTGCCTATTTTATGAGTTTAGCTGGCATCAATCACTGAGTTAGAGAGGAAGGAAAAGAGGCAAAAGGATAGAGAAATTAGAAATGAGAAATTACCACCGACGGCTGGGCCTCCACCACCACCGACGGCTGGGCCTCCACCACCACCACCACCGACGGCTGGGCCTCCACCACCACCACCACCGACGGCTGGGCCTCCACCACCACCACCACCGACGGCTGATGCGGAAGCTGGCAGCGTAAAGCTATATGCAAACATTGCCAATAAAAGAAACAGGGGGCTGCCAAACCCCGCAATACTAAAGCACCGGAAATGGAGGGCGTTCCAAACCGTTAATAACTCTAAATTAATATGGGACTCAACACGTAAACGAAAAGGCATTCTTTGTGCACACTTAAATATACGAAGCATTTTAACGAAAAGTGATCAGGTCAATCACCTTCTCACTGACTCAAATATTGACTTCCTCTGCCTATCTGAGACATGGCTCCATGAATCTTCGCCCTCAGCAATACTATCTGTACCTGGTTATAAAATGTTTAGAAACGACAGACAGGGTTCTAAGGGAGGAGGTGTTATGATTTATGCCAAGGTCACTTTTAATTGTAATGAAATACATGTTACAGATGAGAATGGATTAGAATTTCTTGGACTAACTGTTTCTTTGTCACAGCAAATGTCTTTTATTCTTGTAGTTATTTATAGGCCTCCCTCATCAAATGCCGCTTTCTATGAAAAGCTGGAAATGTTACTGAAACAACTCAATCTTGCAAAAGAGGTGATAATAATGGGTGACCTAAATGTTAATTGGGAAGTTAACAAATTTAGGAAAAAATTGAAAAGGGTTATGGATGATATGGATATGACTCAGGTTATTAATGGCCCTACGAGAATTACAAACTCCACCCGAACTCAGATTGATCTAGCCTTTACTAATAGGCCAGAAATGATCTTGAAGCCATACAATATGCTCACAGGATTGTCTGATCACAATCTTATAATGGTTTCAAGAAAATTAAATAAAAAGCGCTTCAAACCCTTGGCCACCACTGAATCCAATAGGATACCAAAACATGAACAACAAAATTTCCAAGATTCCATCCAAGAAGTAAACTGGGATGTATTACTCGCTGGTAAAAATTTAGATGAGGATTGTTCTAAATTTGCCAACAAAATACAATAAATTATTATACAATTTACACGGATAATTAAACTAAAAGCTAGAAAGAATGGCCTGCCTTGGTTAAACACATTTATTCTGAAACTGATGAAAGAACGCGATCATTCCTTGAAGTTGTCGGTCAAATCAGGATACAATAGACAGCACTTTATCTCACTGAGAAATAGGGTAGTGAAAGAAATAAGAAAATCTAAAGCTGACTTTTTCATTACTGCTCTGAATAGTGCGAAGGGAAATTCAAAAATAACCTGGAATTATATTAAAAAACTATTGGGTGTTACACAAAATAACAAAACAAAACTAATGCAAATTCAATTAAATGGAAACATCCTGACGGAACCTCAAGTGATGGCTGATGCTTTTAACAACTACTTCATTGAATCTGTGTCAGAAATCTCTTCTAAGTTTGCTGTAAAACAAAGGAAGGAATACCCTGCATTGTCTACAACGCAGTTCTTTACTATTACAAATATTACTGAGACCAAAGTTATCGATTTAATTCATTCACTCAAACCATCTAAGGCAAAGGATGTTTTTGGAATGGACACGAGCATGCTCAAAGATCTAGGTTCAACTCTTGCTCCTCCTATTGCCTCAATCATTAATCTTTCAATTTCATCTGGTCACTTTCCAAAGGCCTGGAAATCTGCTATTGTTACCCCTGTCTTTAAATCCGGTGACTCAACTTCTCTGAATAACTACCGACCTATAAGCATTCTTCCGGCCATTTCCAAAGTTGCAGAAAAATGGGTGTCAGAGCAGATTGTCCATTATTTAATCAGCAGCTCCCCCTCTCTCCACGCCATGCAGTTTGGTTTCAGATCCAAGCATTCCACTGAAATGGCTACATGCCTCTTCATTGAGAAAATGAAATCTTCTCTCGACAAGGGTGGAGTTGTAGGGGCGGTGTTCTTGGACCTCAGGAAAGCTTTTGATACAGTAAATCACTCTGTTCTTCTTACCAAGCTCTCAAAATTTAACTTCTCTCGCAAAGCTGTGAGCTGGATTGAATCATATCTGCATGACCGAACACAATCTGTATCAGTTAACAACTGCAGATCAGAGTCTCTTAGGCTAACCTCTGGAGTCCCTCAGGGATCAATATTGGGCCCCCTTTTATTTAGTCTTTATATCAACGATTTGCCCACTGTTTGCTCTGAAGCAGAGTGCGTAATGTATGCAGACGACACGGTTTTCTTTGTTCATGGTCGCTCCAAAGATACTGTTGCTGCTAAACTCACTAATACAATGTCCTGTGTCACAACTTGGTTGCAGGAGTGCTGTCTACAGCTAAACGTTTCTAAAACTGTAGGCATGTATTTCACTAAAACAAATAGAGTATCACCTGACCCCGACATACTTGTTAATGGAGAAAAAATGCAAATTGTCAGCCAATACAAATATCTTGGGTTAATAATAGATTCACAGCTTTCCTTTAAAGCCCATATTGACAAATTGTGTAAAAATATCAAATTAAACCT
The DNA here is from genome assembly GCF_024500385.1 of Phyllopteryx taeniolatus. NCBI lineage: Eukaryota > Metazoa > Chordata > Actinopteri > Syngnathiformes > Syngnathidae > Phyllopteryx > Phyllopteryx taeniolatus. Next base: position 26,189,721 of record NC_084513.1, on the reverse strand, counting down.
CGCAAATTTTCGTGCAATTCGGAATGAAATGTCAACTGAAGCTGCAAAAATTTACCTGCATTCGATGATTCTTAGTCACTTTAACTATTGCATAACCAGTTGGTCCCAGGCTGGTCAGAATGCAAAAAAACCATTGGAAGTTTTGTACAAACAAGTAATTAAAGTGATGGATAAAAAACCAAGGCACTATCATCACTGTGCAATTTTTAAAAAATACAGTCTTTTAAACTGGGACCGTCTTCACATATTTGCAGATTTAAATTTGATTTATAAAGTACTGCATGATTTGGCCCCAGCTCCTCTGGCTGAGTTCATCAGCCAAAGAAACAGCTCTGAGCGTGTCACTCGAGGCTCTGTCAGAGGTGACTGTCTCATTCCTGTGCGCAGGAGCACTTTCAGTAAGTCAGCCTGGTCAGTGAGGAGCGCTGGTGAGTGGAACTCAGTACCTAAGGAGGTTAAACTGCTTACAACATACAAGGCCTTCACAAAAAAACTGAAAATGTGGCTAGTTAACACCTATAGCTGCCAACACTAAAAGACAAGTATGTTATGTTGTCTTTTTGTTATGATCAAAAAAATTATGGTTTTATTCTCTCTTAATAGTATAGTTTGATTATGTATCCTGTATTATATTGTCTTGTAGATGTATTTTACTGCTTTTTTACATCATGGCCAGGGGACTACAGATGAAAACTAGCCTTCTGGCTAATTCTGGCTTTTTTAACCATGTGTACTTCATGTGTTTTATGAAATTGCATTGTCCCCTTTCAAAAATAAACTGAAACTGAAGAACATAACCGTCTGCCTGCATGAGGCGACAAGAGAGCTCATGGTGGTACATACTGAACGAAGATGAGGTTGTGGAGAAACCAATTTTTGCTCACAATAATTGTGTGTGCTGTGCACATTTTCCCCCTGCATCATCAGGGCAGATGAGAGATTTAGGGTGATGGAAAAGGGGTGAATCCATGCTGTGAAAGTGAGTAATGATTAAATGTGAGGTATCCAGACAATGTGGGAGAGCAGAAGAGAAAACATTTGATCTAAACACAATGAGATTTTCTGAACAGATGGTAGAAAGTATTCATCCATCCATTGTCTATACCGCTTTTCTTGTTCGGGGTTACGGGGAGCTGGCACCTATCCCATTTGATTAGCTTGGTCGCTAGTCAATGACAGGGCACATATAGAGACAGACTACTATTCACACTCAAATTCATGCCATCACTGAGTGGGAAATGAATAGGGTTGGGCATCATTTGAATTTGAGCGATTCCGGTCCCGATTCCTCATTTCAATTGCGGTTCCAAACGATTCTCGATTCCGATTCTTTTAGGGGGTTGGGTCAAAAAGGTTTGCATGGTTTCAACAAAGAGTGTCCAAATTATGAACATCCATTTTCTTAGCAGCCCGCAGCATAGACTAAAATTAACATTTGACTCTTGGCTCTTTATAACCAGTATCAATACTAAACCTATGAACTAAAAGGCAATGTATGTGGAACTAACCCAATTGACAAAAATGATTAATGTTTCAGCTAAAAGATGAATATAGCATTGTTAAAATCGTTATTTGGGACTTTTTTATCAAGTCAAATGGTTTATATGTACACGTTTTAACGTGACTGGTTTAAGCATGTAGCATTTTATTTTGAAGGGTACGAACCGGAACTCAGCATTTTGGCACGAAAAGTAACTTCACACGGCACCGGTGATTTAAAAAAAAATATTTTTAATGGATGGAACCAAATGCTATAAAACGTTGATTCCTTTCCTTATCCACCGATAAGCCACAAGGTTACTGTTTGTGATACTGTGAGACGTTTATGGGAATTTTGACCCAATTCATTGTGATGTAAAGTTGCTACGGTGAAGTTTTAGCTCAATGGTAAGTTTTGTTTTTTGTCATCAGCTCTTACGTTGGTTTGAAGACTCAAATAAACGCTAAAAACCATCAGTGCAAAAGAGAACCCAACCGTTTACCTTGTTAGCTGTCTCAATGTTGGCAAAGACTTATTTTATTGTTTCTCTCACCCAATTGACTGAGTTGAGTTCACTGAAGCTTCGCGCGATGTAGGCTGAGGCTCGGAGCGCGTCAGACAGTACACATTGTGAATCAGAATCAGAATCATCTTTATTTGCCAAGTATGTCCAAAAAATACACAAGGAATTTGTCTCCGGTAGTTGGAGCCGCTGTAGTACGACAACAGACAGTAAATTGACAGAGAACCCTTTTGAGACAGCCTCCTTTGCACAATATAATCTTATTCCAAGTGCTGCACTGAGGCGAGTGGTCGAGTGGTTTTGTTGGGGCCGCAGTTGGGGACAAGCATGTCTTCGTGCGCGTTCGTTATTGGTTTTCGCCGCTTCTTCGGGGTTGGCGGACTAGGCATTGAAACTGGGAACCGAAATTTTTAAATTTGAACGATTCCGGGAGAACCGGAACGTTAGTCCTGGTTCCAATGGGTTCTCAATTCTCGATGCCCAATCCTAGAACTGAAACCACGTAGCCTACATGGAAGTCAGGTGAATGTACTGTACCGCTACACCATAAGTCACTGAAGTGATTCATGTATAATCAAATATTTCTTTGGCGGGACCTGTCATTGTTTTCACAACAGTAGCTAATAGTTTTATTGGATCTACAGTATGGTAGAGAGTGTTCCTTCATGTATCTAGTAAACAGCCTGGCAGAAGGTGTAAAAGTTACATTCTACTGAAAATCACTGTATTGTGGCTAGTGGAAAAAAAGGGTTTATTAATAATGCCCAGGGTGTGCAAGCTGATAAAATATCAGCCTTATACAAATGGCTTATTCTTTGTCTTTCATTAATTATGGAGGCAAATTATTTCCTCCCTCAGTTGACACTGTGATAGTCTCTTTATAAAAGTGAGACACAACAGTAAGTTCAATGGTAATGTTCCTTGTACAAATACACACAGACATAGATACAAACACTGCATCACTCCAAAGGGGACCTTATTATAGAACAAACAGACCCACTTGACCCACTATGTGCAATGGTTCATTTTTCTTGGTGGGGCCCAGGTGACAGTGTAAAGGTGTGCAGAGTGGTGCCAGAGACCTTGAGCTGTAGAAACTAATTATCCCCTTAGTGGTAATTATGAGAGCAGAGCACAGGTCTGACCTTGAAAGGTGATTTAGTAGCACAGAGGAAGGGTTATAATGGTGGTGGGGGGCATGACGTCAACAGCAAAGGATAAACGCTGTGGAAAACAATGTGTATTCCATGATAGCGTGTGACCTATTATTAAACCCAGGAAGTGTCAACGTGCTATCAGCCTTTTGATATATATTATTATTTTCTATAGGGGCTACGACTGGTTAGCACATGTGCTTCACAGTTCTGAGGAGCCAGGTTCAAATCCGGCCTTGCCTGTGTGGAGTTTGCACGTTATCCACGTGCCTGCGTGGGTTTTCTCCAGGTACTCCAGTTTCCTCCCACGTTCCAAAAACATGCATGGTAAATGGAAGACTCTAAATTGATAAACCTTAGGTGTGGACGTTAGTGCAAATGGTTGCTTGTTTATATGTGCCCTGCAATTGCCTGGCGACCAGTTCAGGGCCCAAAGATAGCTGGGGTAGGCTCTAGCATGCCCGCGACCCTAGTGAAGATTAGCAGTTCGGAAAATGGATGGATGGATATTATATACAGTGCTGTCAACATAAACACGTGTGCTCTCACAAGTGTGTCTTCTATACGGAGGCAACCAATCAGAGGAAAGGGGGCAGTCTGAGCCAAATATGGACAAAATGGATGCAAAACTGTGTCAGACCGAAGTAGCTGTTAGAGGGGCCCTTTCTGGACACTCGTATGACTGTCCAAGGTGTTTTATTTTAATGGAATTGATCCTTTTATACTAAGTCCATGTTAGAGAGTCACTCTATGGAGGTCAAAATAGCCAAAATATGGAACCTTTAAAGTGTACATATTTATATATATTTAATATTTATATATTGCATATTTTTTGCTATATCGCAGGGGATTTTGGTTGTATAAACTTTCATTTAACGCTATACTATGTATATATATATATATATATATATATATATATATATATATATATATCCATCCATCCATCCATTTTCTGAGCCGCTTCTCCTCACTAGTGTCGCGGGCGTGCTGGAGTCTATCCCAGCTATCATCGAGCAGGAGGCGGGGTACATATATATAAAAAAAAATTATATTATTTTGTGGGAAAATAAACATTTTCTAGTCTAAAGAAATTATAAATGGTAAAAACATTTGAAAAAAAAAAAGAAGACATAAAATTCAATGGTGTAAAGTTGCTCAGGAGATAAAGACTCATGCATATGGAAAACACAAAGCCGCCGCTTCCACATTCATTAGTTTACCAATGTGAAATCGTACATGGCACGTTATGGGCTGAATATGGGAGGCGACGAACCTCATTGTGTTGATAGAATCTGACCTGATTTTCAACAGTCATATCAAATCAATCACTAAAAGAGCCTTCTACCAGCGGCAGAACATATCCAGAGTGAAGGCATGCATGTGCCAAGCAGACCGGGAAAAGCTCATACATGCTTTGAACTCAAGAAGGCTTGACTATTGTAATGGTCTTCTGACTGGACTCCCCCAAAAGAGCATTATCAGCAGAAGCTCATTCAGAATGCTGCAGCTCAGCTGACCAGAACGAAGAGATCAGAACATATTCCAATTCTAAAGTCTCTACACTGGCTCCCAGTCAGCTTTAGAATAGACTTTAAAGTTCTGCTACAGGTCTATAAATTACTAAATGCTTTAGTGAATAAAGACATGCTCATGACATTTAAGCCCAGTAGGGCTCTGAGATCTGCTGACTAAGATCAGATAATGAAGCACAGAGTCCAAAGCAAACATGGCGAAGCAATTTTTAACCGCTATGCTGCAGGCAAATGAAATAAGGTAGCAATCGAATTTTAGTCCGCCACCAACTGTCAATGTCTTTAAGTCCAGGTTAAAAACTCTTCTTTTTTCTTATGCTTTTTTGAACATTTCCACTTTAAAATGATCTTTCCTGCACTGGAGTTGTTGTTTTTTTCCCAATGTTTTTAAGCTGCTTTATATGTTTCCCATTATTTTTTAAATGCTTTTGATAATGTAAAGCATATTGAGTTACCTTGCGTATGAAATGCGCTACATCAATAAATTTGCTTTGCTTTGTATCTTCAATGGTACGTACACATATAATTTTACTGTCTACCATGTTGTTAAAATTATATACAGTATGTTTAAAAGTGTAAAAAGTGTTGAAGAATACAGGAAGTGTTTATAGGAATATGGGACAGGTTAATAAGAGTGTGGAAAAGGTTAAGAGTGTGGGGAGGGTCATAAAGCTTTTAAATACTTAAATACTAAAATAGATTTATGGTTGGTACTTCACAAATTTCACGGGGGGTTCTGGAATGTTACCGTTGCAATCACAGAGGGACTGCTGTAAAGCTTTTTTTGTTTGTGTCATAATAGCTTGAGGATAGTTATGATTGTATTTATAATTGTATGATTTTATGGCTGACCAGAATATGATCTTCAATCTACTCTTGTGATTTGAAGATGAAAGTACCTCATACATTCTGACCACTAGCTTCACTAATCCTCAACCAAGAGAGCTACATGTATGAACTAACTTATCTTATATAACATTTTATAGGAGATTCTCTAAAAGCAAGTAGTTAATTAAAAGTACCCGGTTAGCATTTTTAAACTTGATTAGACAGTTAAGAATGTAAAACGGCTGTGCAGTGAATAAAGGTTTTAGGATGGCACACGTTTGGTCCTAGAATCGATTTGTTCAATTTCAATCATTTTTTTCTAAATTTAAACAACGTTTAAGGGTATGACCATCCAGATAACCAGGCATTGCAGGAGTCTGTTCAGCCACAGGAGGTAACATACGTATGCACAAACTGAGAAACTGCAGTTCCACCAATGAGGCCTGAGCTTTGCAGAAACAACAAACACCCCCGGAGAGACGGAAGGCAATTTATTTCAATCAGGATGCTAGTGAAAGAAACTGAGGTCATGCGAACCAAACTGCCTGCTGTGAAAACCAAGCCCATTTATATGCTACATTTATGAAGTGGGGAACTGGTATGTTATTTATTACAGTATGGATGTGGAAGTGTTAATTTTGTGGACAGAAATATTTTTGCCTGATTACCTCCAGGCCTATTTAATCAAGAACTCACTTCAATCGAACCTGTCTGACAATAGAGCCTGTCTGACAAAATTTCAGTCAAAAGATTAAAAAAAAATAAAAAATCCACGAAATAAAGTAATTCACATCTATCAGTCTGGAAAGGGTTACAAAGCCATTTCTGAAACTTTCAGACATCAGTAAACCACTGTGAGAGCCATTATCCACAAATGGAGAAAATATGGAACAGGTGTGAACCTTCCCAGTAGTGGCCGGCGTACAAAAATCACCCCAAGAGCACAGCGACGCCTCATCCAGGAGGTCACAAAGAAACCCAAGACAACATCGAAAGGACTGCATACCTCCCTTGCCTCAGTTTAAGTCAGTGTTCATGAAAAAGTCAGAAAAAGAACATCATACCAACAGTCAAACATGGTGGTAGTGTAATGTTCTGGGGCTGTTTCACTTCTTAAATACCTGGATGACTTGCTGTGATTGATAGGAACAAAATTCCATCATTGGAACAAAGTTTCCCAAGGAGGAGGAGGAAGGGCAGGCAAAGTGGGATCGGGTGTGGTGGGGTGGTGTGGGGTTTATGGTGCACTCACAGAAGAGGCTTGGTCGGCACTGGCACCCTTAGAGAAGCTGGTCATGTTTCCTGACCAAAATTCCTTGGGCCCTGAGGGCTTCCTTTAAATTGCTGGTGGTTGCTGGCTGCATCTTTTCAAGACCAGATGATTCTATTACGGCTGACTTTGTTGCTATAGATGCGCACCCACAAGCGTAGAGGAAACGGATGATTAGAGAGGAAGTTTTGTTTAATGATTAACAAGCAAGCACGTGACCAATATCCGGGAGCATCACAAGGCGAGCAGCAAGTTGGTGGGTTGCTGGGCGATGCAAGGAAGCTGATGGCAAGTCGAGAGGAGGTCCTTGGATCGGCTGAGGAGAGGAGGGACTTGGAAGACAACACAGAGCGAGGCTGGGAGAAGGACACTGCAGTGAGCAGTCAAGAGGCACTGGTGAAGAAAGACATGGAATCAAAACGGGGAAGTCACAATCAAAATAACGTCACCTAATACAGGTGTGTCAGCCAATGTACCACTTGTGGAAGCCGGAATTATCCAATTGCAGGGCAATGTAAACAACCATTTGCCCTCACATTCACACCTACGGGCAATTTAGAGTCGCCAATTAACCTACCATGCATGTTTTTGGGATGTGGGAGGAAACCGGAGTACCCGGAGAAAATCCCCGCAGGCACGGGGAAAACATGCAAACTCTACACAGGCAAGGCTGGATTTTAACCCGGGTCCTCAGAACTGTGAGGCAGAAGTGCTAACCAGTCAACCATCGTGCCACCTCACAGGAGGTCCTGTATATTTTAATCAGAAAATAAAATTATATTAAGTAATTAATGATTGTCTTATTATTTTAATTATTGTCTTTACAGCAATTTGTTTGTCATGGTCTGTGTTTTGGTTCGGGTTGTGGTTAGTTTTATTTCATGTTTTCCATGTTCTATGTTGTTAGTTGTGTCCACCTGTTCTCCTCAACCTTCTACCTTGTGTCGACCAACGAGCTCCCTCCAGCCGCTCATGTCTTGTCCAGGTGTTCCTCGTCTCGTCAATCTGTTTGTATTTAGTTCGCTGGTTTCTTTCAGTTCTTGTCGCTTCATTCTCATTGTCAGGTGTCATTGTCTCTGTCTGTGCCACGTCTTACTCACCAGTCATGTTTTGTTTCCAGTTTTTTTATTCAAGTGTTTCTTTGTTCCTTTGGTTGTCTGTTGTGGGACTTTGTTTAGTTTGCTTTATCCATGTTCCTTGTTTGCCTTTTTTTTGGGAAATTAAATATATTTTTTTGAGACTCCAGCCTTGCCTCCCTTCTTCCCTGCACTTGGGTCCTCCTTCCTCGCCTTCGAAACCCCCCACGTGACACTGCTGTTGTTAAAGTGCCACAGTATATAAATAAAGTTGAGCTGTATTTCACATTTATTCGTAAATGTTGGCTCAGTATTTATAATCCACTTTTGGATAAGATAGCGAGGTCAGGGCATGGTGTTGGTGTGGTGTGGACACCTTAACTGAGGTGGAGCAGTATGGATAATCCTGAGGAAGGAAAGTAGCAATCGGTTGTTCTAAAAGTAGCTGCAAGTTATAAACTAATTCGCATCATATGTGATTTGCATGTACCCTACTGTTGTTTTAACTGTCCCATCTACAACTCTAATTTGTGTGAGAGAGTAAAAAAAAAACACATCTTAAATCGATCAATGTATTTTTGCACACAACAGTATTGTACCATCGCATGGTTTCATTCACAATCACGTCTTCATCCTCCGTGCTCTTTGTGCTAGTAATGCGAAACAAGAGGTCAGGGGGAGGTATGGACACTGAGTCATGCCTCCCTTCATTTTCACTTCTGTTTTCTCATCCTCCTCCAGTAAACCACCACGGTCTGTTCAATAGTGAATCTATTGGTTAACCTTGGAGTCTTATTTGTGTAACCTTCCTCCTTTTACATTGAAAGTTAGACAGAATGAAAGCAAGTCGTACTAAACAACTTGAAACGCTTATCAATTTACAAATTGCTCACACTGCAATAAAACACATATCGAATCTTGTTTACGACAAAGTGCATTTCAGGCTCATGGAGCGTACATCATCAGTTTGCTTCCACGTTGTTGTAATGACTATGCTGCTACCTCTAGTATGCACGTCTTAGCCTGACTGGGGACACCGTGAGATACATGTAGACATGATCAATGTCAACGATCAGTAGACAGTAAGCTTTAGTAATATTAATATAATTATTATTATTTAGTAATATTTGTTGCTTCCACAGAACAGAGAATATATGTATGCCTGTGAGTAATGTTGTGTGCTCTGTTCATGTGTTACTGCTTCATTTTTGTTAAAATAGCAGTTCGGGAGTTTTGAATAATAGTGACATAGTGATACTAATTACCGTTGTCCTATCTATGGCTTTTCCCAATATACAGTGGGTATGGAAAGTATTGAGACTCCCTTAAACTTTTCACTCTTTTTTATACTGCAGCTATTTAATGTGATATGACATTGAACATGCCAACTGGTATTTATTTAATAAAAAGCCTTTGTTTGCTATGATAGGTTCAGTACGCCTCCTGTATGGAGAAACTAGTCGCATTGATTGCTCTGGTGTGATATTGACCCATTCGTCCACACAATCAGTCTTCAAATCTGGAATGTTCCGTGAGCTTCTTTTATGGAGTTTTATGGAGTTTCAGTTCTTTCCATAGATTTTCGATAGAATTCAAGTCAGGTGATTGGCTAAGCCATTCTAGCAGCTTTATTTTTGTTCTTTGAAACCAATTGAAAGTTTCATTGGCAGTATGTTTTGGATCATTATCCTGATGAAATGTCCACCCTCGTTTCATTTTCATCATCCTCGTAGATGGCAGCAGAGAATGTCAAGAATGTCTCGGTACATTTGCCCATTCATCCGTCCTTCAATAATGTGAGGTTTACCAGTACCATTTGTTGAAAAGCAGCCCCACACCATCATGTTCCCACCTCCGAACTTCCCTGTTGGAACGGTGTTTTAGGGTGATGTCCAGTGCCATTTCTGCTCTCAACATGGTGTGCATTATGGCATCCAAACAGCAAAATTTTGCTCTCATCCGACCAGACTATATTCTCCCAGTATATATGACAAGCCAATAGACACGGCAAAGACTTTTTGTGCGGCGTGTTGTAACGCTACTCGAGCGAGGGGGACACAACATATAGGAATACTGAATACGATGCAAAAGCTTGTGCCGTGTCACGGAAACATATATGAATATACAATCCCAATTCCAATGAAGTTGGGACGTTGTGTTAAACATACAAACAGAATACAATGATTTGCAAATCATGTCATATATTAAATTGAATCCACTATAAAGACAAGATATGTAATGTTCAAACTGATAAACATGATTGTTTTTAGCAAATAATCATTAACTTGGGATTTTATGGCTGCAACATGTTCCAAAAAAGCTGGGACATTTGGAAAAAAAGACTGAGAAAGTTGAGGAATGCTCATCAAACACCTGTTTGGAACATCCCACAGGGGAACAGGCTAATTGGGAACAGGTGGGTGCCATGATTGGGTATAAAAGGAGCTTCCCTGAATTGCTCAGTCATTCTATAGTCAAAGATGGGGCGAGGTTCACCTCTTTGTGAACAAATGCGTGAGAAAATAGTCGAACAGTTTAAGGACAATGTTTCTCAACGTACAATTGCAAGGAATTTAGGGATTTCATTATGTACGGTCCATAATATCATCAAAGGTTTCAGAGAATCTGGAGAAATCACTGCATGTAACAACATTGAATGCCCGTGACCTTCGATCCCTCGGGCGGCACTGCATCAAAAAGCGACATCAATGTGTAAAGGTGTCACCACATGGGCTCAGGAACACTTCAGAAAACCAATGTCAGTAAATACAGTTTGGCGCTACATCCGTAAGTGCAACTTGAAACTCTCCTATGCAAAGCAAAAGCCATTTATCAACAACACCAAGAAACACCGCCGGCTTCTCTGGGCCTGAGCTCATCTAAGATGGACTGCTGAAAAGTGGAAAAGTGTTCTGTGGTCCGACGAGTCCAAATTTCAAATTGTTTTTGGAAATTGTGGACGTCGTGTCCTCTGGGCCAAAGAGGAAAAGATCCATCCGGACTGTTATGGACGCAAAGTTCAAAAGCCAGCATCTGTGATGGTATGGGGCTTTATTAGTGCCAATGGCATGGGTAACTTACACATCTGTGAAGACACCATTAATGCTCAAAGGTACATACAAGTTTTGGAGAAACATATGCTGCCATCCAAGCAACGTCTTTTTCATGGACGCCCATGCTTATTTCAGCAATACAATGCCAAACCACATTCTGCACATGTTACAACAACGTGGTTTCGTAGTAAAAGAGTGCGGGTACTAGACTGGCCTGCCTGCAGTCCAGACCTGTATCCCATTGAAAATGTGTGGCGCATTATGAAGCGTAAAACAAGACAACAGAAACCCCGGACTGTTGAACAGCTGAAGCTGTACATCAAGCAAGAATGGGAAAGAATTCCACCTACAAAGCTTCAACAATTAGTGTCCTCAGTTCCCAAATGTTTATTGAATGTTGGTGAAAGGAAAGGTGATGTAACACAGTGGTAAACATGACCCTGTTCTTTTTTGGAACGTGTTGCAGCAATAAAATTCTAAGTTAAGGATTATTTGCTAAAAACAATCAAGTTTATCAGTTTGAACATTAAATATCTTGTCTTTGTAGTGTAGTCAATTAAATATAGGTTGAACATGATTTGCAAATCATGGTATTCTGTTTTTATTTATGTTTAACACAATGTCCCAACGGCACGGTGGATGACTTGTTAGAGCGTCAGCCTCACAGTTCTGAGGACCCGGGTTCAATCCCCGGCCCCGCCTGTGTGGAGTTTGCATGTTCTCCCCGTGCCTGCGTGGGTTTTCTCCCACATCCCAAAAAACATGCATTAATTGAAGACTCTAAATTGCCCGTAGGTGTGACTGTGCGTGCGAATGGTTGTTTGTTTGTATGTGCCCTGCGATTGGCTGGCAACCAGTTCAGGGTGTACCCCGCCTCCTGCCCGATGACAGCTGGGATAGGCTCCAGCACGCCCGCGACCCTAGTGAGGAGAATCGGCTCAGAAAATGGATGGATGGATGGACAATGTCCCAACTTCATTGGAATTGGGGTTGTATCATACGTATAGTCGTGCTAAAAAATATTGGCACCCCTGGAGTGACATGCTTTTGCCATACTGTCACATCAAGCCAGTGGCCACTCTCTTTTTCTGTTGTACAGCTGCTACTTGGCTGCTCGTCATCGTCACTGTTCCGACCTCCTGATCGGCTCAAACATGTACGGTTTGACGATTCCTAGTTCAGTTGGGTGCTCCAGTATGTCAAAATTCTCCTCCTCCTCCTCATATTCCAACATGTTGCTCGCCATTGCATATAGTGGGTAGCGTGCTGTGTTTGTCAATTGCAACGTCACTTCTGGTACCCCTTGTGGTGGATAGAGTAACCACACCCCGGTGTCTTGAGCTTCGGGTACGTTCGGGGAGGGCTCAATATTATATAATATATCATAAAAACCTAATTTCTAGCTAAACTATGGTTGAAAACTTGCTGGAAGTTACATGCATATATTACATAACATATAAACAATGCAAATATGAATTTTAACTGACCCCAAAACATCTTGTCATCTGACCTTTAAACAAAATGCATTAATGGATCCCACTAGAATATTGAACTTGAGCGACACGCATTAGTTATGCCTTTTGCGTCGGGGCAATATCAAAATTTTAATATTTACAGTATGCACTTTCGCCCCGGGAGAAGTGGACGCAAACTTCCTGGAATGCCTCGTGGCATGTGGTACTTGCGGTAATTACATGTATGTTGTGTTCAACGTTTTTTTTGTGTTTCCCCATTATAACAGTTGTCTGTGTGTTATAGTCACCTGTTGATTTTCATTTTAGTTGTTTTTATAAGTGTAGGTTGTCTTCTGTGTTGTGACACCAGCTGACAGTGACCTGTTGAATGGTTACAATATAAGGTATTTCAGAAAACTTCAGAAAAGCAGTAGCGTCTTTTTCAGAAAGCTACAGTATTGCATACTATGTATGTTGTTGTGACATATTTTGTAGATCGATCAACAGAGGGGTGTTAAAATAGATAATTGATATCATACAGTGTCTCCCTGAAGTCAAAGCAGACACATGACCAGACACAAAGGCACATATGCTGACACAAGAATTTGTGTCTGCCCAAACTTGGACATTTCAGCCCACTTCTAATGTGAGAAAACACCTTGGGGTAAGTTCCAAATGTTTTTATTGTTGTTTTTGCTGTGCAAATGGTAACAGTAGTTATATTTCATTGAGTCATTTCAGTGAATAAAGCAAAGGCCCTATGCATGCCCTATGGATGTGTTGTTGGTTTTTGGGCACTTAAAAACTGGTGGCAAGTGTGTGTGGATTCCCATTTAACATGAGTTTGAATGTGATTTGTTAGTCCCATTTATAAGAGGCAGTGCACCCTTGTGCAACTAAATTTATTTTTATTTTTTGTATTTAATCTTTATTTAACCAAGTAAAAGACCAGTTGAGACAGAACATCTCATTTGCACTGGTGACCAGGCCAGTCCAAGTCAATCACATTCAAGATTATTTCACTTGTTTATTTTCACTTCCTCTTTTACAAAAAAAGATGTATTATTATTATTTTTATTATTTTCCCCAAGTGCCTGCTTCACAGCGCAGATACTTGTGCTTTCCTCCCAAGCCAACTTTACATTATCCACCCATGGCGGTCTGCTTCTACTTCCGTATAAACATACTTTGCACGCTTCAACCTCCCAGATGAGCAAATCAGTTTCTTCTTGGGAATGAATAGGTTGTCTGCGCGCCACCATGTCAAAGTCTGTCAGTAAGCCACTAGCACGCCACATTTAAAGGTAATGTCAACTGTAAACATACCCACTGTGGTGCCGCAAAATTACCTACACCAGTCTAACTTGCCCCTGGCACACCGTTGCCCCGTCCACCGCGCCGGATTTACGCTAGTCACAAAAATAGGGCCCCATATGTGCAGAAGCACAGACATCCAAAGTATTGATTTCTATCTGCCTGTCAACCAACATCTATGCACAGACACGTAGACATACAGGCACAAAGTCCTCCTTTGTGTTATCCCACTTGCTTCCCACCCTCTAACACTCTTTCAGGAACTTTTATGTCAATGCTTGCCATTTGATTTGCAAGCCAAATTCATTCCTCTCCCAATCTGCTGTATTGGCCTCCTATAAGCAGCACACGGAATCAACTCAAGTAACTGTTGGCAGACATCTGGAAATGCTTTACCCCTGTGCTGGAGGTCACTGTCTGGACCAATAGAGATCGTACCTCAACCTTCACAATGTGACAAGCCTTCATATATCTTCCTGACCTAACCTGTGTACTGTATGGTGAACCCCCCGATGCTGTATCCCATTTACAGTCACAGCAGCACAACCCAATCCTCCCCCTATTGCTGCTTTTTCCTCCAGCTGCGCATTCCTTTCCAACCTCATCCTTTGCTCTCGTCCCCTTCTCTCCCTTACCACTTGATGAATACTAACCATCATATAAGCTACGGTAATTGCTTGTGTATAATGTGCATTCCCCCCCCCAAAAAAAAATCGTTTTGTCAAAAGTCAATTGTGCGCATTATACATAGGTATAGGGGAAAATGGGGGGAAAAAACCTTTCACATGTATGCCGCCATCTAGAGGTTATGAAAAAGTTGTACACTTTCATTCCAATATACCACCGCCACCTACAAGTTATGGAAAAAGGTGTACACTTTCATTCTAGTATGCCACCGCCACCTAGAGGTTATGAAAAAGGTGTAGCCTACACTTTCATTCCAATATGACAGGGGTACGTATGACTGCATATATACGCATGTACAGTTGTGGTCATAAGTTGACATACCCTAGCAGAATTTGGGAAATATGTTCTTTTTTTTTTTTTTTTTAATTCTGCCTGGGTAATCAAACATATGAGCACAACACGTTTTCTCATTTCCTAAATAAAAGTAGGGCCGTGATTTTCAAAATAAGATCAAGTAAATAAAAAGAAAGTATGTGTTCAAATAAAGTGCTTAACTTCAGAAGAATTCTTTGAAAAAACAAAATACAGATGATACTTCCTTTTTATCATCATATGGGTAGAAGCAAAATCATGCATTGTAAAAATGCATTATACATAAGTAGAAGGGTTTTCCAGACACCTTTTGGGTGCGTATTATACACAATTACTGTTTTCGACCAGTCATTTTAGGCTATCTCGGTAAAGTCCAAGCAGGGAAGAGTGTTAATAAATGAAAATCTTAAAATCTCAAAAAGAAAAAAAAAAAAAAAGATGTTGATGTGATGATTGTATTTCTTCGACACCGTGACCTTTCACACCTCATCCAGCGGTCCCGTTCTCTTAAAGTGAGGCAATGTCATATTTTAAGAGGCCATAATTACTCAGTTATTTATCTGCACACACTAGAGGGAGCGAGGCAGGGTGTCATCAGAGCTTCGCAGATGGCAGAGGACATTTGGCTCTAACACCATCTAGGATGTTGAACTGTTGATGGTACATACTCTACCAAGACACCGACCTTGTGTGAAAAATGTGTGTATAGTGCAATTAGATGAATAATGGTAGACATGGTCCACTGAATTTCTTTTTGAAAATCAATAAATTTTACTGCTGAGCATTTGAATTATTGGCAGTTATTGTCCATCAAAAGGTCATAATTGTTTCTCAGACAAATATTCTAAAGTAGTATTTTTCAAACCTTTGTTGCCAAAATATCTTTACCGTTAGGTGTCCAAAATGAAGTTTCATGATTTGGAATATTTTTTCTGAAGATTCTAATTACATTTTTGGATGTATAGGATTTTTCTCCATTTCCTTATTATGCCTTTTCCAATTTCCATGAAGACTAATACAAATGCATCTTCGTCTTTTCAGAGTTCCTTTATTTTTTTGGGGGTTATTTTAAAAACGGTCCTTCTTTGTCACTCAAGCTGCCTTTACCGTTAATGCCACTGGAGAAAGCCTCATTATGTGAGGCAGCCATTTGGCAACCAAACAATAACAAACAGTAAAATAAATGGTGTTATTTCTGAGATATGAATGAATATGTATGAATTTTTTAAAGTGTCGGAATTATTGCATGCCTTTACCGCTATTACAACTGTATAAAGACAATACTGTAATGGGTTTAATGAATAGTTAGGATCGTTTATAAACTTGTATCTGCAGAGCTTTAAGATTCGATTTTTTTGAAGCTGTTTATGTCTATCGTTATTAAAGGAAGTGTATTATAATGGGCCACCACCATTTGCTCTGTCACTAAAGATTGCCTTTACAATGAATGCCTAAAATTTAAATCATCAATAACTTTTTGAAAATAGGACTTTAAACATGACTTTTTCAGCATGGGAGACATTTACCCACATAAAAGCAAGGCAGCATAAAAAATTGTAATTTTCTTTTACGTGTCTTTCTGGTTATTGATCAAATTATATGAAAATGATGCGTATGCAATGTGACAGAGACAGAGTGAGCAAAGGATGTATAAATCCTCTAAACTGTTTCGCCCAGCTGTTAGTGTAAAAAGAATATTTTGCAGGATGTAGCAGCATGTGGGCTCAAGTTCTGTTTATCCAGGATGACACTCCTCACATCAATTCATTGTCTCCACAGACCTCTGCTAGCTTTGCATGTGTGTGTTTCTTAATAGAATGGTGGCCACATCGCCTCCAGTGCGCACACACACAATAAAACCCAGTGACCAGTGGAATTTTAGATGCATGAAAACTCTTGTCTTAATGTGAGTCAGGCCCTACTCAATGTAATTAATAGTGGCAATACTACTACAGTGAGTACACAAATAATGTATAATTGGCGTGACAGAGATGTGACAACAATCTCAAGACAATATTGGCAGCATGTTACAATGGAATTGTAAGTTAACTGTTTAAGAAGTCCTCAAGGGTGGGTAGGGGGTTACCGACAATCTTTTCAGCAGTTTAGATTGTCTGTTGCAGTCGGAGTTTGTCCTTTTTTATGGCAGCAAAGTGTCCTTTTCAAATCTGCAGTAGGTGTTCAAGTCGTAAGGTAGTTCTTTATTGTTCTCTGCTTGGGGGGATGGTCGATTTTAATTGGTTAGCTATTGTAATCCATGGCAGACTGACTTCGAGTCGTTACCGGTAAACTGTTTTTCTTGCTTTCCTGTATAATTTCTCTTTGCGATGTTAATTTCTTTAGTAAGCAATTATACAGGCTTCTATCCCCACTTCGATAGAGGTCCTCTTTAGCCTGGCGAAGTTGCTTAAGTTTGGCAGTTAACCACGGCTTGTTGTTATTGAACCTGGGAAATGTCTTTGTTGGTACGTACACACACATCATTCACAGAATCTGATATAGGTTGTAACAATGTCCCTATATTCATCCAGGCTGCCAGTTGAAGTTTCAAAGACACCCCAATATGTGCAGTCTAAACAGTCTTAAAGTTCTAACTTTCAAAGTTCATAGGTCAATTGTTTTCACCACAGGCTTTGCACAATTACGTTTTTGCTTGTATGTTGGCATTAAGTGAATTAAGCAGTGATCAGACAAGCCCAGAGCTGTGCGGGGGATAGTAAAGTATGCGTCATTTAGCGTGGTATATCAGTGGTCTGGAATGTTGTTTTCCCTGGTAGGACAGTCAATGCGTTGCTTGTATTTAGGGAGTTCGTGGTTGAGTTTAGACACCATCGGTCTCATCAAAGACGGGGACGAGTCTGCGTATCGACAAGAAGTGGAGCGGCTGGAGCTGTGGTGTGGCCGACACAACCTGGAGCTGAACACGCTCAAGACTGTAGAGAGGATTGCGGACTTCAGGAGGCATCCTTCGCCACAGCTGCCCCTCATGCTGTCCAACTGCCTTTTGTCAACCGCCGAGACCTTCAAGTTCCTGGGAATTACAGTCTCTCAGGACCTGAAGTGGGAGTTCAACATCAACTCCATCCTCAAAAAGGCCCAGCAGAAGATGAACTTCTAATGAAGCACGGCCTGCAACAGGAGCTGTTGAGGCAGTTCTACACAGCAGTCATCTAATCAGTCCTGTGTTCTTCCATCACAGTCTGGTTTGGTGCTGCTACAAAAAAGGACAAACTCTGACTGCAACGGATAATCAAAACTGCTGGAAAGCTAGTCGGTACAACCCTACCCACCCTTGAGGACTTGCAAGCAACCAGAACTATGACAAGAGCATGCAAAATCCTCTTGGACCCTCCACATCCTGGTCACCAGCTCTTCCAGCTCCTTCCCTCAGGTAGGCGCTAACCTACAATTCCATTGCAACATGCTGGCAATTTTTTTGTCTTGAGTTTGTTGTTACATTTCTGTCGGGCCAATTATAGATTACTAGTGCACTCACTGTAGTAGTCTCGCCACACGGCACTATTTGCATATCTGTTGTTGACCAATACTGGCCACTCACGTGCCTGAGTAGCATCTGCAGCATTTGCACAATCGACATTGTCCCAGATTATTGCACTACTAGTCACTTTAAACTGCATACATTTCTTGAAGTCTCGGCGCCCTTTGCACAATGGTCATTGCACCGGACTATTGCTATATTAGTCATTCAAACTGCTCTCATTGCTAGAGAACTCTGCATCTTTTTGCACAATTGTCAAAAAAATAAATAAATTGTACCGGCATTACCATTTTACGAGCAACCTTTTATTGCTCAGTGACTGTTTTTCTCAATGTCTTTATGTGTCAAAAGTATTCTCTGTCAATTGAGTGTCTGTTGTCATACTAGAGCGGCTCCACCTACCGGAGACAAATTCCCAGTGTGTTTTTGACATACTTGGCGAAATAAAGATGATTCTGATAATAATTATGGGTCAATCTGGGTGCTTTTTTTCAAGTTCGTTTACTTGCTCAGCAAGCATTAGCAGTGCGGCATTCGTGTTAGCTTGAGGAGGAATGAGGAAGGTAGACACCAGCGAGGAAGAAAGAGTCGAAATCCCACGGTGAGTAGAATGGCTTACATTTAAAAAACAACGACTCCAAGTCCGGGTTGCAGTGTGTACTGATCTCCGTCACATCAGTACACCATTTTTTGTTGATATAGATGCATATCCCGCCACCTTTTTTTACCCCCAATAACTTAAAACACATTAAAAGGAATACAATTTACATAGTGTACAGTAGTACTATGCATTACTGTATTTTAAATAGTTTAAAAGGTGTTTAAAAGAATAGAAGGTGTTTATATAAGACTGCGGTAGGGGTTAATAGGAGTATGAAGAAGATTAACAAGAGTCTGAGGAGGTTCATACAGCTTTGAAATATGCATATGCGACCAATTCAGGGTGTACCCCGCTTCTCGCCCGAGGATAGCTGGGATAGGCTTCAGCACGCCCGTGACCCTAGTGAGGATAAGTGGAACGGAAGATGAAGGAATGAATGAATAATCAGAATAATTCGTGGTCACTTCGCTGATTTCACCTATTGCGGGGTGGTCCGGAGCTAACCCCAGCGATAAACGAGGGATAACTGTAATTCCTTTTTAAACAACCTTGATTGTTTAAAAATTAAAACTGTAAAACCACAGTACATGGTTGTAACATATTTCAACAACAGAAATACAGCAATCCCCCCCCCCCCCCCCCCCCCCCCTCCCTTCACCCCTTCCCCCATTGCCTCAAAATGGTTTGCTCCACCCAATCCCTCCCACCTCTCTTCCACTGGGCTCTGAGCTACCTACGCAGAGCAATATGCTGTCTTCCAGTGATATGGCATAAATGCCCGGCCTAAACCAGGATATGTGGCACATTTCTTAACTCTAACTACAAAACCAAGACACTATTATTTTTGTCTATTATTATTACCAGTCCTCATTTTTGCTGCATTTAACGATAAGTGACTGTGTATGTTGTTAGGCAGGAGTTAACTGACATTTTATTTCCTTCCTAGCCCTAGGAACAATTCATGTGGTTATACAGTACCACAGTCCTCTGTTTGAATTGGATTATGAGAAGTTAGCTATGTTATGCAATATTAAAGCCAAGGTGCGACTGAACAGCATACTGATAGGCATAGTTGTTTTGTTTTGGGGGTGGGGGGAATGCTTTACAATGAATCCCAGCACCTCTAAACCTCTGATGCTAGAATCGCCCCTGGCTTTGCCTGAGGTAAGTCCATTTAGCTTAATGCTGACAAACAATGCAAAACACCATCAACAGCCTAACAAATAGTATCGGTATCTCAGTGTTATAACCCTTTAAGCAATGGCTATTTGAGCATAAATACAATATTGCAGCAACACATGTATGAAGACAACATAACAATAGTCATAGGCATATAGTCTTTATCATCTCCAAAAATGACTAATATAACTGCATCTTACTGATATAAATATATTTATATATATCCATATATAAATTAATTTGTCTGGAAAGTAATTTAAATTTGTATATAAATAAAGATGAAGAGTGAAGTATTTGTTAAATTACATGTCAATGGAAAAGAAAAGATGCATGCAAGTCCTTTTGCTGTATCTATTTTGAGGGTTTTATTGGCCATCTTTGTAGGATGCTTGTGGCTCATCTGACTTCAGCAGTCAAGACTTTGCTGAGTGGGACCCATGAAACCACAAAAGTGTTCACTTACTCCCTTAAAATAAGCTACTGTATGTTTTTTGGTTTGGCATGGATTTTGGTAGATTACTGGGGGTTGTTTGACGCACAGCTGACTTAGTGACTGTGTTTTCTCTTTTGGGACTTGTGTGAACCTGTGTTAAACTTTGGACATTTTCACAGCAGGACATTGTGGACGCATGTCAGTGACAAAGAAGATGCTCATAATGTGGATTTATTTTCATACTTGATATGCTAAAATGTGCTTGTCATATTGTATTTGTGAGAAAGAAGAGGAAATGACTATATATTGTTGTCCCTGTGGCATGCATGAAAATGAGCGAAAAATAAAGACAACATCAAAGAAAAAGCAACTCTCAAAAGGGATTATGAAAAGGCCATTAGAATAAATCTGTGAGCATCCAACACAGTGCTAAAAGACAGCTGAAATATAGGAGAACATTTAGCAGAAGATAAATGTAGACAAATATATAATTGCATTATCATATTAGTTTATTACATAATTTCCCCATTTATCATTACAATTCAACCCCAGAATAGATGTGTAACTTGTTTTGGAATCAGAACTCAAGGAAAAATAACAGCAAGCAGATATGCAATATTACAACAATTGAACAATTTGTTAAAAGATTTATTGAAAAACCTGTTTCGTAACAAGACATGCTTTTGAAATCTTTTCGCAATCATTCTGCAGGTTTCAAATGATGTGGCGGCCCTGTGGACCTTGTGTTTGACACCAGTGATCTGTGTCTTCCCAGTGCAGGTGACATTTCCTAGATTCCTGCTTTTCCTTGAAAGGGAATAAGGGGAAATTAATTATAATAATGAAATTTTATGTATTGAACATATTGCACTTTTCTAGACAGTCAAAGACACTTCATGGTCATTAAATATATATGTTCTTGATATAGTTGTATTTCTTTGCAATAAAACAAAGGGGAACCGCAACTTATTTGTATTATTTCAGCTATGATTTTACTGGTTCAGCTAGTTTTTTCCTCGAAAAGAGATGGAGTGAAATTTATGAGGTGGTCCTTGGAAAAATGTCTCCACTGTAAGGATTCCCGAGCTGGACCCAAAGTTTGAGATGATATCACTCTTCTAAACAGTCAAATACTAATGGCCAGAAACGAAGCACTGTGAGGTTTTCACGAGGAAATCTTTTAGTCATAGTGTTAATAATGAGGGGTGAGTCCGGGTGTTTTTTTTCAATTTCATTGACTTGTTCGGCAAGCGTTACCAGTGCGGCGTTCGTGTTAGCTGTGGTATAGTGCTCGGGGCCAGTATCAGCCCCTCCCATCGCACCGAACCAAGCTACAGGTGCAGAGGTCAAGGGCATCTGATATGGTGGAGGCTAACCAAATCTTCCCTCTATCGCCGTTACTATTACTCGATTACACAGGGAGCGCAAACACGGAATGCAGCAGCATCTGCAAAGAACAAACATCCCAACCACCACCGTAACCGAGACCATGACCCAAGTAACCAAACCTTTATACTTCCCAAACGAAGAAAGCATACACTGTTCCCAAAAGCGTTTTCCACCCCCGAATGCTCCTTCAAATACGGTAGACAGAGACCTCAACCCATACAGTACCCTCCTCAGACTGCCATCCGGGGCTTTATTATTAGGGATAAAAGTACAACATCGATCATTGAACATCGAACAGACCCCACCTTTTTCTGCCAGAAGCATGTCCAGTGCCAGGCAATTCTGGTAAACCATCAAAGACGCCGCAGACAACTGCCCATGAATCACTGGCACTGTGTCTGCTGTGAAATTAATCAGTCTCTGCTGATTGTAATGCAAATAATTGATACGATCTACATTCTTATTGGGGGTGACCCACAATATCATCGACTCAAAACCAGCAGCTACCTGATCCACTAATTTATATTCATCCGGAACACCTCGCGGCACTCCAATGGCATCAATGTATACCAGAGAAGGGAGCCCCGTGGCAGCCGACAAACAGTCTCAGCAGACCCTACGCCCCCTTTCACCCCATGCCGGGGGCAACTGCCATTTTTCAGGTTCTGCATGATTGAAGGAGAACAGAGTGACAGGTGAAATTAAGATTACAGCACATCTCCCCGACCAATTTGGAGGCAGCCATCCTAACAAAGGGGCCCCTCCACACCAAATATCCGCCCTAGCCTTGGTTAGTCACCTGGCACTCGCATTATCTGTTAAATCATATAAGACATAAACATAAAGAACGTGAAATCTGTCCTATGTCAATGGCAGTCGGGGCAGCTAGTTTCCCTAAAAACAAATGTGACCCCCTACTGTCGATGCTTTGAAAGTGGGAGGAGTCACATTCTGGGCTGTCAATGGGAACACTGAATCATCCAACGATCAGGCTTCACATTATCCTTAGGCACCGATTCAATTGCACAATCCGAAATTGATTTGGGAAAACGGGATAATGGAATTAGAGGTGGTCATAGTGGAACTCAAAATAGAAGGCACTATCTGCAGCAGCGGTCTGGGGGGTGAACGGATAATGCAATTTGCCACCCCTGTGCGGTTGACTACGTCCCCCACCGCCTGCAACCAGGTATTAGCAGTCTCATCTATACCGGTTGACACCAAAAATCATTTGGGAATGGACAAGTCACTGGTATCGAACACTTGTATTGACTTCTGCTGCTCCAACAAGGGGGAACTGTAAAATAACTCTAAGCAATTCGGTCCTTCCCAGGGACATCGGCCCCAAGAGGGATATAAAACCCCCTGGTCGTGCCCTTCACATCTTATCCTATCCCGTATATGTGTCATGTTGGGTCCACGCCAGAAATTCTTAATAGTCAACAGCACAGGATTCCTTCCTCCCCCAGATACCCCCAGCCTCCCTCTCACCAACCCGAAATACTTCCAGGGGTGAGCATATCTGTAAAATATCTGTAAAATCCAATTGAATTTCCTCTCCCGGATGTTTAGGCAACGGAAAGTTGCCCTGGAGGTGGCCTTCATGGTTGGCCGAATATTAAATAATTGACACATCTCTCAATTTTGAAACAAATTCTCAATTGTATCCTGTAGATGAGGGTGCCACCAATGTGTAAGTGCTCGTGTCATTTGTACCTTATTTGTGCTGGTCCGTGACCCTCCTCCACCAGGACACGAAGCCGAACCGCCGAGAGAACATGATGACTATCAGGGTGACGCCACAAGCCTTATTGGCTTTCCAAATAGTTTTCTCTTCTGGGGACGCACACTTTTGGTCCTCTAGCAATGTTTCTAACATCACTTTTGGAAATAATTTAACTGATCCTGATTCTGCAAACACACCATCTGTTATACTGGCAAATAACCCGCCTTCTGCTTTGCAGCAG
This sequence comes from Phyllopteryx taeniolatus, assembly GCF_024500385.1. NCBI lineage: Eukaryota > Metazoa > Chordata > Actinopteri > Syngnathiformes > Syngnathidae > Phyllopteryx > Phyllopteryx taeniolatus. The sequence continues at coordinate 26,165,970 of NC_084513.1, read as the reverse complement.
CATCCGCCGCCTCATCCCCTTGGTCTACCAAACCATCACCTTTACTATGTCCCTTACATTTTATCACAGCCACCTTGCGGGGTTTTTATTAAAGCCTCACACAGTCGAATGATCTCATCCTGATGCTTTATCGGCATCCCTGTGGCTGTGAGAAAACCTGCTCTTAACCATTGTGGCAGTTCTATATCAGAATAAGAATCAGAATCATCTTTATTTGCCAAGTATGTCCAAAAAACACGCAAGGAATTTGTCTCCGGTAGTTGGACCCGCTCTAGTACGAAAACAGACACTTTTGAGACATAAAGACATTGAGAAAAACAGTCACTGACCAATGAAGGGATACTTGTTATCTGGTAATGCCGGTAAAAAAAAAATAAATTTTATTTTTAATTTTTTTGACGATTGTGCAAAAAGATGCAGAGTCCTCTAGCACTTGCTTCTGAAAAAGCACACGAAATATAGTGGTAGCCTTTTCAGAAACATCGAAGTAAAACGGTTTTGAGTCGTCGGGTCTGCGTAAGTCTGCTGCTGAGGCGAGTGATTGTTTGACAAGTTGCGCATGCCATGAACAGCAATCATGGCACTCAAGGGGGCAGTCAACTCCCCATATTTAGCGACTGTATCCAGTCCAACCTAAAAAGGACAACATGTCCTTCACAGTGCGTGGTTTTGGATGGGACAAAATGGACTCCCAAACAGCTGTACCTACCAGTGAGACCACTCAGCCCAGGAAAGTCACTGTGGGATGACAACATTGAACCTTGGCCCTCAAAACCTTGAACCCACAGCCCAGGGAGACTCTGGGTTCAGGGCTGCCCAATAGAGCGTATAAGTCTTGATCTGCTGTGGGGGTGGTGGAAAGCATAACATGTGGTGCCCCTAGTCCATAATCATAGTCAATCTGAGTGCCATCCGGAAAGATCACTTGAAGCCCCACTGGCCCACAAAATATGCTGGCCCCACACTTAATCAACATGTTGTGGCCCATTAGGTTCACTGGGCAGTTGGGGGATAAATAAATGAATGAGTCAGTTTCTGTTTCCTCACCTGCACAGGAGTAGGTTTTGTCAAAGGCAGAAGCTCGGGGACCCCCGAAAAGCCAACCAAGGTGCCTTTCCTGTCGCTCACCGGAACATGAGGATGCAATTCACTGAGCGTAGCATAGCGAGCGCCAGTGTCGACCATCATGGAGAGATGATGTCCATCTACAGTCACCGGAATGCAGGTGACTGCACATCGAGGCTTCCCGGGCACCCCTATTGGCAAACGGGGTACTGGCCCAGAAGTGTCGATGCCAGGTAGGCATTTGGCGGATGGTGTGGTATCGCAGGGTGCGGAGTTGGCCTGTTCCATTCAGGTTGGTGGGAGGATGCGTTTTGATGAAGCAAGTGGCGGCACTGTGGCGAGCACTTATCAAACTTAATACTGCAAGAGCACCCCGGCCTTGGTGGACAGGGGCAGTCCCTCACCCAGTGACCCCACATCCCGCAGTTATAACACGACCCATCCAGCCCCCCCGGTCTCACTCCACCCTTAACGCTCGCTCCTCGTCCACGCCCTCGCTGATAGATCTGGCTTGACGGTCCCAATTGGTAATGCTGTGCCTCAGTTGGAGTCTGAGCCAGAGCAGGTGGAGCGGCGGTGGTGGTGGTCTTTTGCTGAAGCAATTGTTTCTCCTTTTTGATAGACTGTGAATTTAGACGTTTTGCCTCCTGGACCTCTAAATGTAATAATTCTTTTTTTAATAAGGCATCCTTATCTGTATTAACTTTTTCCTTCTCAATATGTCTGGCAAGGTAATGTAAAAAGTTTGTTTTCCACTCATCCGGTGTTGCCGTTGTCATGGCTGGGTTGTCTCTCATAGCCTCTGCCACTAGGGGGGTGGAAGTGGGGGTCGCTCCTCAGAGCACCGCCTCTCGGAAAAGTTGAGTCATTACCGGACTAGCTGATGGATCACTCCCAGACGCTTCCGACCAATCTCGGCGCGTGCGTGACAAATAAGCAAGACCAGTTTCTCCGTCAGACATCTGAAAATCACAGTTGGACAACACCCCAAGTGGAGCGGGAACATTTAATGCATGGCAACTCCAATCTCACAGAGAATCTCACCATTTAAGGGAAGATCATCACGATAAGCTGTCGTACGGCTGATCTCCTCTAGTGTTTGCAACTCCTGACAGGTGAGCTTAGTTCCTACAATTGCTCTTAAATCACCCATCGCAAGCGCCATGCCTTGTGTAAGATCCGTGAAATGCTGCATAAAAATTGCACCTCCCCCAGTAGGGGGAGGTAATTTCTCACTCGAACATGTACGATCAGAAATAGAAAATGGAGCATACATCCATTGGTGTGGTGTTGCTGAGCTCAGCAAAAGAGGCCCCTGAATTTTTCCCTTCTTATTTTTAGTTTTGGTCTTTTCGCCAGCCGAATAACAGTCATCTTCCTCTTTCTCGCCATCTGTGGCTGGCTTTCACTGCTCGCTACTTCCTTCTCGGTGCCTCGCTTCCTCCTTATCAGCAATTGCCACATTTGGCCAATCACCGTTCTGCTCCTGGCGAGCTGCCTCCCCTAGTAACTGACAGACTTCCCCCCAAACCCGCCTAACTTCAGCCTCGCTCTGTGCTCGCTGCTTATCTATTTTGGCATGAGCTGCCTTGAGTTGCAAACATAAATCATCCAAGTCTGAAATATCAGTACAAGCATTAACTTTACCTAATTCTTACCTCTCCAACTCACATGCTGCAGTAGACCCCTTTGGCAGGCTGCGTGTTCTTCTTTCGTCTCAGAAAGCCACTAAGTTGGCTTCCTGTGTAGTCAATTCGGTCGTGTTCCCAAGGCCGCCCCACCTCCCTGATGAAGGAGCCACACTGGAGGACAGATGATTAGAGCCCCGAGTGGGCCCACTACCCACAGGTTGATCCCCCACAATATCAAACGCTACAGAATCTCTAATTATCTCTGCGAACAGCGCTTGAACAGCAGGCTCAGGCTGTGGAGGAAATGCGTGGGGTAGGGGGGCTGAAGGGTTGCACCCCGCCTGAGTAAACACTTTTAATTGTTTACCTTCGTTCTCTTTTTTAACTGTTTTTTTTTGTAATTTGGTCGCAGCAGCCAGCTGACAGAATCTTGTTTGACATTTTGCCATTTTATCAGGGCAAGTTCGTAACCCTCGATTTTTAAACACGTTTTTATTTTTACATTCTTTCCGCAATTCCTGCTCTCATGCCGCAAAAGCATCACAAATTGGAACCAAAACCTGTAATTTATTAGTTCTCTCATCATTTTTAGGAAAGAAGCCAGCATCCTGACATTTTTCCAACATCCTTTTCATCTTTTGAATGGCCTTTAACTTTTCTTTATCATCTCCGGAGATATTTTCCTCGAAATACAGCCACATTATTTTAATTTGTTCTCCCACAACAATTTCATCATTCCCCAGATTCTCAAAACAAACCCTCATCTTTTCACCTTTCCACACACACTCCATTGTAACAAACAATATCACAAACAATCAGCAACAACATGCTTATATTATTTTTATGATTTTATTTTTCCCGCAGGTTATTCTTGACGCTTTTACTTGTATATATATATATTTAGTTATTTTTTTCAAATTATTTTTTTTTTTGTCAATCCGGCAGTTTATTGTCATCAACCGGATACCGCGGCGCAAAGTATTGTTGAACGCCGGAGGACCCGAGATTCGACCCACACGTACTAACTATAGTGTGAGGTTGTCACTACCACTTGCAGCAGATGGCTATGCCACTGCCCCCAGCACGAGGTCCCAGACCTCTGAAGTTAGTGTTGGGCTACAATAAACCTCCCAAACATTGTGTCCCAGACACCGAGTCCCCGATTCAACGTATCCCAGATCCGTACGCGATCCTATCGCGATTTCTATGTCACGGATGGGAAGTAGCTGAACCCAAGTGCAGGCGGAGGCTGATGTAAAATGATGAACAGTTTATTGAGCAAAGGTTATGGAAGTGGTCCTGGATGTGTTGACAGGCGGCGGCGGGGACAGGTGGCAGGCAGTGGACAGAACAGGCGGCTGGCAGGAATGACGTGGGTCAGGAACACTGGGAACAAGGAGACACAAGAGTTAACAAGGGAACGAGGAGTTGAGTAGCTTACATGAGTACGGTGGGCCGTGGTACCGCTAGGAGAGGCTGCAATACTTTGGCAAGGATTTCCAGGAACAGGCAGACTTAAATGTAGGTGGTGATGAGGGTTGATTGGAGACGTGGCTTGAGGAGAAGCTGAAACGGAGAGGAGAGGGGAGAGAGAGGACGAGAGGGTGCAAAGCGCCATCCAGGGTCCAAAACAGTAACATGACATTCTACTTACGAATAAATGCAATCTACACTGAGGTCTAGACGACCTTAACAAAATTCAGCCACACTCCTTATTCCCCAATACCCCAATTTTACTTGGCAACAAATCAGGAGAATTTGAATAAACAGGCTTCCCCTTACCTTTTATTGGCCGGCCGGGGTTATTAGCATTTTATGCTGATCGTTTTTCATATTTTATGTCGCCGATCCGATCAATTACGTCATCAATTGGCTCCGCACAAGACATATAACTTATGAATCCAAAACCTAGTTTATTTTTAGCCTTGTCATGTGTCTTGTTGCGCAGTACTGTAATTTTCTGACGGCCAATAAAGTTTTTTCAATCTTGTCGATGAAAAAACACGTCATTGGCGTGGGACTGTTTTGTCTCAGACAAACAACATGTAAGTTATTTGTAGTCTGTTTGCAACTGAAGTTTGTTGTGGGGAACTTCATCTCAATGCTTCATCACAAATTTTTTTTATCGAGGCCATGAACAATGTACAAAGGAGCATGCCGCGTTCAAGCAACGCAGCCGGGGTGGGGGCTTGACTCGAACTTTAGAGTAAGCATGTCATTAACAGATAATTATTTCTTTATATTTACCTAATCCCTACAGTTGTCACACGTATAGTTACACATACATCTCTATAAATTAGAATTGCGTCGAAAGTTAGGTACAGTAGTTCAATTCAAAAAGCAAAACTCATATTTTAATTTATGAATACTGAAATTGACTTTTCTGCTATATTCTAGTTTATTGAGATGCACCTGTACATGGTCGCATTAAATTCCAATGCTCCACAGCTTCTATCAGACCTTTGGTGAAATCATCAGTAGTGTTTACTGTTGAGGAGGAGTGTCTGAAGAACCTTGCTTTTCATCTCCCTTTCTGCACTCATACAGTGCGCAAACAGTCAAGTACAGTAGCTCTCAATATCCAGCCGTCTGTGGTCAGACTGGAGCAACAGTTACAATGGGGCTCAAGTCTCCACTCCGCATCATGTTATGAAACCGGTGTTGTCCATGGCAGAATATGGTCACAATTGACAACAATGAAAGCAGCAGTAGCCCGGTAAATTTATTTTGTTCTCGATGAATCATACTGTTCAATAAGTTGGGTAAAGTTTGGAGAATGCATGCCCCTTGTTTTTGTCTGGCACTTATTTTCTCTTTGGGGTGATGTCAGTATAAATGTGATGTCAAGTTTGTTGTATTTGAACTGATGTAGTTAATGTGTGACACTTGCGACATGCCGTTGAACTTTTGTCTATGACATGCTTGTCATCTAGGACATACGTAACACTAAAACCAAAGTAGTTCCAAAGGCCGGATTTGAAGGATGGTGGAGGATTTTCAATAACAGGATGGTGTATGGCTGTAGCCATGTTGCAATGGCGGGTGAGCTATTGTCTCAGTAGCTTGGGGTGCGTTCGGAAATGTACTGCTGCGCTGCTCTGCTAGACTCGGGATTGCGCATTTTGAGAGTAGAATTAGGGCGTCAGGGTGAATTTCCAAACGCACCCTTTCTTGGCCGGAATGAATGCGAGAGGAGAAGCATAGCACGCTTAGCACAGCTCCTCATCGTCAGAGGTTCCATCTATCCATCTGTTTTCAATTCTGGGCGTTATGGAGCCTCTCCCAGCCAACTTCGGGCGAGAAGCAGGGTACACCCTGAACCGGTCACCAGCCAATCGCAGGGCACATATAAACAAACAACCATTGGCACTCACATTCACACCTAGGGGCAATTTAGAGTCTTCAATCAACCTACCATGCATGTTTTTGGGTTGTGGGAGGAAACCACAGTACCCGGAAAAAAATTCAAGTAAGCACGGGGAGAACATGCAAACTCTACACAGGCGGGGCCAGGATTTGAACCCCGGTCCTCAGAACTGTGAGGCAGATGTGCTTACCAGTCTCTCACCGTGCCGCCACGTCAGAGCTTGATACAGTAAATATAAAATGACATATTTAGTGTGAACCATGACCAATTCAATACATGTATTGGTGTACCACTAATTGTGCGTGTGTGTGTGAATATATATATATATATATATATATATATATATATATATATATATATATATATATATATATATATATATATATATAAACACACATATACACTGTGGCCGACTGATCAGCACATCTGCCTCACAGTTCTGAGGACCCGGGTTAAAATCTGGCCTCGCCTCTGGTTTCCCCCACATTCCAAAAACATGCATAGAAGATTAATTGGCAACTTTAAATTGTCCATAGGTGTGCATGTGAAAGATTGTTTGTATGTGGGTGCCCTGCGATCGGCTGGCGACCAGTTCAGGGTGTACCCCACCTCTGAGCCAGAGTCAGCTGAGAAAGCACTCCGTGACCCAAGTGAGGATAAAATAAGGTACAGAAAATGTATGAAAATGTATGGATGGACATTAGAGGTGCACAAAATTTACACTTCAGTCTGGTTCGATGGTGCCCATTTTTAAGATTATATTAGATTAGATATTTATATGTATGTATGTTTGTGTGTATATATATATATATATATATACATACATACATACATACATATAAATATCTAATCTAATATAATCTTAAAAAATGGGCACCAGAACACTTTTCCTCCATTCCTCAGGCATCTTCTCACCCGCTAGACATATTTCCACATATTTTGTCTCAGAATCTATTGTCTTGTCTTGGTCTGTGACAAAGGAATTAGGATTTATCCTTAAGATTTGTCAAGACCGAAAGTACTATGCAGGCAGTGTATGACTTGTGTGTGAATATGACTGAATACATTTAATCACCACGAATCAAACCACTTAATCTGAGTTTTCTGCCGAGAAAGGCAAGGAAAAGCATGGAATCAAAAGTATTGAAAGGTGGCAAACTGACATGCAGGAGGTAATGTCCACCAAATCTTCCATCAGCTGTGTGTAGATTGTTCATTGCAACTCTTTTATACTGAGGCTGGGACCACATAAAACCTTCAGCGCCACCTAAAGAGGAAGGAAAGTGAAGCTTGTAAAGTTTAATCACTTTCAGTGATCTGCATCTCTGTACCACAGAGCCTCAGGAAAATAGTATATTATGCCTGTGGTTTGCACTTTGCCACATAGCTACCAAATATAGGAAAACTAATTTGCAGATTTCGTGATAGGACAAATTGCAGAAGGGCGGCACATCTGCCTCACAGTTCTGAGGTTCAAATCCGGCCTCACCTATGTGGAGTTTGCAAGTGGTTGTTTATCTATGTGTGCCATGCGATTGGCTGGCGACCAGTTCAGGGTGTAGCCTGCCGCTCGCCCAGAGTCATCTGGGATAGGCTCTAGCATGCCCACAACCCTAGTGAGGATAAGCGGTACGTAAAATGGATGGATGGACGGACAAATTGTAGATCCAAATTACGTTTCAGCTTTTGTTAGCAAATGGAGAGACAGTTGTGTAAAGCAATGGACGACCATAAGGCGCACTTAAAAGTCTTAAATTTTCTCCAAAATGGACGGGGCGCCTTATAATGCGGCGCGCCTTATGTGTACACCGAGTTCCAAAATCTGTAAATGTTGTTGTGTGACTTTGATGAGCGCTCCGCTTGACTGACTGGGAGCATTTCCTGCCGACACGCTGCTTATATAGAGGAAAGGCGGACGTGACTGAGGACGTTGAAGGAGGAAGGGTGCGCGTGAAGGAGGACGCTAAAGGCACGCCCTGCCTTTTTAAAAACATACGCTAGCATGCATGCTACTGTATGTTTTAAGCTAGCGTATGTTTTACGATGCCTGCGCCCAATAATACAGTCCGCCTTATGTATGTGTTAAATACAGAAATAGACCCCGTAACTGAGACTGCGCCTTTTAATACGGTGTGCCTTATGGTCGCGACAATACGGTAACAAATGTCCATCTGCTAATGTCATCTACCATATAAATTATGCAGGCAACAGATGTTGGAGATCAAATAATAATGTCAGGGATCTCATTTGATGTGCGTCCCGCATCTAAAACTCACAATAATTAGCAGGGATGAATGAAGCATAGTCAATCTGCGTCTATAGAAGCATGGTTTAAGACTCGCCAAGAGGACGGAGGACTGTGACGTTTGACGTGCGACATGCTCTGACACCACGAGAGACTGCGAGATTTCTCAGATGAAATTTTGCCGGCTACGCTGCAAAATCAGATTAGCAACCCCGAGACTTAATTTCCTCCTCATCTATTTTTGTTTTTCTCTTATTACGGGGGCTGATTATTTTTGTTTACTTTTTTCCAATCCCTTCTAACACCAAGATACCTTTGCGGAGCCACTCGAAGATTTCATCGACAGATCTTTCAATCGCTTCATCATGCAAGCTAGCGGAGCTCACCATGACGACTGCAGCAATCTCCTGAAAAGATGAAAGGCTAACTCGTCCACGAGCACTGAAGATTTACAACTTTGCTCTCCTGATGCCCATATTCAAGTCCTTTCCTCCATTGACAATCTATTACACCAGGAGATTAAGGAGCTCAAAACCAGTTTGGAGTTCACGCACCAACAAATTAGAGAGCTAAAAGAAGACAATGCCAAACTTCATTCAGCCATTTAAGTGATGACAACGGAGGTAGAAGTTCTCAAGAAAAATAACAATAAAAAAAGCAATGTTGGATTTACAGTCAAGAAGCATGTGGGATAAACTCATTTTTTTCCGGGATTTCAGAGAGTACACCTGATAATCCAGAGGCTCATAAAAAACTTAATGTCGACAGCACTGAAAATCCCGAAGGATACACTCGCTAACATCCCCTTCCACAGAGTACACAGGCTAGGAGGACCATCACTAAATTCCAACATTTCCAGCAGAAAGTCTTTGGAAAGTCAAAAGGGCGGGAGGGGTACACAGTTTGGTATGAATGACCAGTTTCCACGCAAAATCAACGAGCGACGGAAACTCTTGTACCCTCTAATGAAGAATTACCGTCAACAAGGAAAACGAGCCTCACTCGTTGTGGACATACTATACATAGATGGTCAACTGTTCCGCGATTCTAAAGTCACCCCTTGGCTCTTCTAATCGATGAAAATTCCTTTCAAGTTTGCTCTAATATTTGGTATACAATAAAAGATGATTATTCTTCAAAAACCCTGGAGTAATCTGTTTAGGGGAAAAAAAGGAATTGAGCACGTCCTCTTGCACCCTCAACTCACTGACATGGGTCATTTCCCTTGTTTTCCTTTAACTTTTCTCTCTCTTTGGTTCTTCTTTTTCCTTTCTTTATGGCACCCCACACTCCCCTTACCTCCCCCACTTACCGAATGGCCACTCCCCTATCCCTGCCCCCACCGTAACTCGTGATATATTCCCTTGTCTTCCGTTTCCATGTTTTTTCTATGCTGAACTCATATATAACACGTTCAATACCTCAATTAATAATACCTCCTAACACAACTTCATTTGACCAGCTACACAGTGAGAAAGTTCCCATTAAACATATTATATTTCTGAGAGTTATCTACCTTTCCCACACACGTATAGATGACACACTCACACAGATTGTCCCACGTTCACTTATAACAATTGTACACTTATCACTAATATGTCAAGTATAACTTTTGTTTCATGGAATGTAAATGGCATATGTTCACAGGCAAAGAGAATTAAGATTATGGATTATATCACAAAATTAAAAACGGACCTCTTCTTCATACAAGAAACCCATTTGTCAAAATCTGAAGAAAATTACATATCCATATGTACAATTACATATCCATATGTACAATTACATATTTAAATTTCAGTCTGTCCTTTTCAGCTAGCTATAACAGCAGACGAGGAGTCTCAATACTAATTCATAATAGACTACTGTTTACACTAAATACCACAACAATTGACCCAGAAGGCCGATACATAATTGTTAAGTCAACTATCCATCCATCCATTTTCTGAGCCGCTTCTCCTCACTAGGGTCGCAGGCGTGCTGGAGCCTATCCCAGCTGTCATCGGGCAGGAGGCGGGGTACACCCTGAACTGGTTGCCAGCCAATCGCAGGGCACATAGAAACAAACAACCATTTGCACTCACAGTCCTGCCTACGGGCAATTTAGAGTCTCCAATTAATGCATGTTTTTGGGATGTGGGAGGAAACCGGAGTGCCCGGAGAAAACCCACGCAGGCACGGGGAGAACATGCAAACTCCACACAGGCGGGGCCGGGGATTGAACCCGGGTCCTCAGAACTGTGAGGCTGACGCTCTAACCAGTCGGTTAAGTCAACTATGTTTAACAAATTATACACATAAGTTAATGTATACGGCCCTAATATTGATTATCCAACTTTTATTCACACACTTTTTTCACATCTGAACAATCATTATAGGTAGGGACTTTAATATAGTACTTGATCCAACCATAGACTGCTCACATTTAAAAAATTCCAAACAATCACAATCCTCCCGAAAATGAGATTAATATATGCACAATTTTGGACTCGCCGACATGGAGAATAAAAAATAAAAAAAATTAAAAATCATACAAAAAGGGAATACACTTTCTTCAGTTCACCGGTCCTTCTGTAGAATTGACTACTTTCTCACAAATAACTAAATTGCTCAAAACAGAACTTCCAAAATACATCCAAAAATAATTAGCGATCATGCTGCAATCTCTCTTCTCCAACCTAGCGTTTAATACTTCTCGACTGAAATATCAAGAGTTTGATATATTTGTAAGGAAGGAATGGGAAGATTCTCTAGATATGAATGAGTCCACAACTGCATCCCCATCCTTTCTTTGGGAAACAGGGAAAGCTGTAATAAGAGGCAAAAGCATTTCCACTCGCAGAGGAATATGCAATGAATCCGACAGAACTACTTAGGAACCAACTTTATAATGCGAAACAACAACTAGATTGGATATTATCAAAAAGAACGGAGTTCCTACGACAACAGCTTAGATACACTAATTTCAAGCACAATAATAAATCAGGAAAATGTCTTGCAAACTAACTTCAACGTATCAAAGAAAAAACACAAATTACATCTGTCTAAGATTCAAATGGCAAATTTACTCAATCAACACAGGATATTAATTATATATTTTACAACTACTACAGTAGCTTATATTCACCCCATCTTCTTCTTCTTCTTTTACTTTCGGCTTGTCCCGTTAGGGGTCGCCACAGCGTGTCATCCTTTTCCATGTAAGCCAATCTCCTGCATCCTCCTCTCGAACACCAACTGCCATCATGTCTTCCCTCATGACATCCATCAACCTTCTCTTTGGTCTTCCTCTAGCTCTCTTGCCTGGCAGCTCCATCTTCATCATCCTTCTACCAATATACTCACTATTTCTCCTCCGGACGTGTCCAAACCATCGAAGTCTGCTCTTTCTAACTTTGTCTCCAAAACATCGAACCTTGGCTGTCCCTCTGATGAGCTCATTTCTAATTTTATCCAACCTGGTCACTCCGAGAGCGAACCTCAACATCTTCATTTCCGCCACCTCCAGCTCTGCTTCCTGTTGTCTCTTCAGTGCCACTGTCTCTAATGCGTACATCATGGCTGGCCTCACCACTGTCTTAAAAACTTTGCCCTTCATCCTAGCAGAGACTCTTCTGTCACATAACACACCTGACACCTTCCTCCACCCGTTCCAACCTGCTTGGACATGTTTCTTCACTTCCTGACCACACTCACCATTGCTCTGGACGGTTGACCCCAAGTATTTAAAGTCCTCCACCCTTGCTATCTCTTCTTCCTGTCGCCTCACTATTCCCCCACCACCCCTCTCATTCATGCACATATATTCTGTCTTACTTCGGCTAATCTTCATTCCTCTTCTTTCCAGTTCATGCCTCCATCTTTCTAACTGTTCCTCCAGCTGCTCCCTGCTTTCACTGCAGATCAAAATGTCATCTGCAAACATCATGGTCCACGGGGATTCCAGTCTAACCTCATCTGTCAGCCTATCCATCACCACTGTAAAAAGGAAGGTGCTCAGGGCTGATCCCTGATGCAGTCCCACCTCCACCTTAAATTCGTCTGTCACACCTACAGCACACCTCACCGCTGTTCTGCTGCCCTCGTACATGTCCGGTATTATTCTAACATACTTCTCTGCCACTCCAGACCTCCGCATGCAGTACCACAGTTCCTCTCTGGGTACTCTGTCATAGGATTTCTCTAGATCTACAAAGACACAATGTAGCTCCTTCTGACCTTCTCTGTACTTTTCCATCAACATTATCAAGGCAAATAATGCATCTGTGGTACTTATTCTAGGCATGAAACCATACTGTTGCTCGCAAATACTCACTTCTGTCCTGAGTCTAGCCTCCACTACTCTTTCCCAGAACTTCATTGTGTGGCTCATCAAATTTATTCCTCTATAGTTTCCACAGCTCTGCACATCACCTTTGTTCTTAAAAATGGGCACCAGTACACTTTTCCTCCATTCCTCAGGCATCTTCTCACGCACTAGAATTATATTGAACAAGCTGGTCAAAAATTCCACAGCCACCTCTCCTAGATGCTTCCATACCTCCACAGGAATGTCATCAGGACCAACTGCCTTTCCATTTTCCATCCTCTTTAATGCCTTTCTAACTTCCCCCTTACTAATCATTGCCACTTCCTGGTCCACCACACTTGCCTCTTCTACTCTCCCTTCTCTCTGATTTTCCTCATTCATCAACTCATCAAAGTATTCTTTCCATCTAGCTAGCACACTGCTGGCACCAGTCAACATATTTCCATCTCTATCCTTAATCACCATAACCTGCTGGACATCCTTCCCATCTCTCTCCCTCTGTCTGGCCAGCCTCTATAGATCCTTTTCTCCTTCTTTAGTGTCCAACCTGCCATACATGTCATCATATGCCTCTTGTTTGGCCTTTGCCACCTCTACCTTTGCCCTGTGTCACATATCAATGTATTCCTTTCGCCTCTCCTCGGTCCTCTCATTGTCCCACTACTTCTTAGCTAACCCTTTTCCTTGTATGATTTCCTGTACTGTGGGGTTCCACCACCAAGTCTCCTTCTCTCCTTTCCTGCCAGAAGATACACGAGTACTCTCCTGCCTGCCTCTCTGATCACGTTGGCTGCAGTGGTCCAGTCTTCTGGGAGCTCCTCCCGTCCACCAAGAGCCTGCCTCACCTCTTCCCGAATACTCCTCCTGTCTCAGCTTCCACCACATGGTTCTCTTCTCTGCCTTTGTCTTCCTAATCTTCCTCCCCACCACCAGAGTCATCTTACACACCACCATCCTATGCTGTCTAGCTACACTCTCCCCTACCTATACCTTACAGTTGGTAACCTCCTTCAGATTATATCGTCTGCACAAGATGTAATCCACCTGCGTGCTTCTACCTCCGCTCTTGTAGGTCACCCTATGTTCGTGCCTCTCCTGGAAAAAAGTGTTCACTACAGCCATTTGCATCCTTGTTGCGAAGTCTACCACCATCTGTCCCTCCAAGTTCCTTTCCTGGATGCCGTACTTACCCATAACTTCTTCATCACCCCTATTACCTTCACCAACATGTCCATTACAATCTGCACCAATTATGACTCTCTCTCTGTCTGGGATGCTCAGAACTACTTCGTCTAGCTCCTTCCAGAATTTCTCTTTCACCTCGAGGTCACATCCTACCTGTGGGGCATAGCCACTAATCACATTACACATAACACCCTCAATTTCAAGTTTCAGCCTCATCACTCGATCTGATGCTCTTTTCATCTCCAAGACATTCTTAGCCAACTCTTCTTTTAAAATAACCACGACTCCATTTCTCTTCCCATCTACACCATGGTAAAATAATTTAAACCCTGCTCCTAAACTTCGAGCCTGACTGCCTTTCCACCTGGTCTCCTGGACACACAATATATTTACCTTTCTCCTAATCATCATGTCAACCAACTCCTGAGATTTTCCTGTCATAGTCCCAACATTTAAAGTCCCCACATTCAGTTCAAGGCTCTGTGCTTTCCTCTTCTCTTTCTGCCGAAGAACCCGCTTTCCACCTCTTCTTCTTCTTTGACTTCGACCCACAGTAGCTGAATTTCCAACGGCGCCCTGCAGGTTGACGGTGCCGGTGGCGGACGTTGTTAACCCGGGCCATGACCGATCCGGTATGGAATTCTTTGGATGAACGCTCATATTTGTTTGGCAAAGTTTTAAGCCGGATGCCCTTCCTGACGCAACCCTCTGCATTCATCCGGGCTTGGGACCGGCCTACAGTTTGCACTGACCTGTTCCCCCCATAGGGCTGCATTTTATATTCACCCCATAACAAGCCAAATAAAGATTACATTGAATCTTTTTTCAATAACCTAAATATCCCTCAATTAACTTCAGAAAGTAACGAGTTTTTAGATGCCTCATTAACTCTCGCAGAGTTACATAAGGCCTTAAACGATATGCCAACAGGTAGAGCTTCAGACAATGATGGGTTTTTCTCTGAGTTCTATAAACATTTCTGATGTATACTATCCATCCATTTTCTTCCACATATCTGAGGTCGGGTCACGGGGGCAGTAGCTTTAGCAGGGAAGATTATATATATAGTGAACCATGTGGTAGAAGCTGAGAAAGGAAGAGTGTTGTGCGGCTTTTTGGGAAGAGGTGAGATACGCTTTTTGTGGACAGGAGGAGCTTCCAGAAGACTGGACCACTACAGCCAAGGTGATCAGAGAAACAGGCAGGGGAGTAATTGGTGTATCTTCTGGTAGAAAAATGGAGAAGGAGACTAGGTGGTGGAACCTCAAAGTACAGGAAATCATACAAGGAAAGAGGTTAGCTAAGAAGAAGTGGGACACAGAGGACTGAGGAGAGGAGAAAGGAATACATGGAAATGCGACGTAGGCCAAAGGTAGAGGTGGCAAACGCCAAACAAGAGGCATATGATGATATATATGCCAGGTTGGACACTAAAGAAGGAGAAAAAGATCTATAAAGGTTGGGCAGACAGAGGGATAGCGATGGCAAGGATGTGCAGCAAATTAGGGTGATTAAGGATAGAGATGGAAATGTGTTGACTGGTGTCAGCAGTGTACTGGATAGATGGAAATAATACTTTGAGGATTTGATGAAAATCAGAAAGAAAGAAGAGTAGAAGAGGCAAGCGTGGTGGACCAGGAAGTAGCAATGATTAGTAAGGGGAAAGTTTGAAAGGCATTAAAGAAGATGAAAAATGGAAAGGCAGTTGGTCCAGATGACATTCCTGTGGAGGTATGGAAGCATCTAGAAGATGTGGGTGTGGAGGTTTTTGACCAGCTTGTTTAATAGAATTCTAAGCGAGTGAGAAGATGCCTGAGCAATGGAGGAAAAGTGTGCTGGCGCCCATTTTTAAGAAAATTTTTAAGATGTGCAGAGCTGTGGGAACTATAGAGGAATAAAGTTCATGAGCCACACAATGAAGTTATGGGAAAGAGTAGTGGAGGCTAGACTAAGGACAGATGTGAGTATTTGCGAGCAAAAGTATGATTTCATGTCGAGAAAGATTACCACAGATGCATTATTTGCCTTGAGGGTGTTGATGGAGAAGTACAGAGAAGGTCAGAATGAGCTACATTGTGTCTTTGTAGATCTAGAGAAAGCGTATGACAGAGTACCTAGAGAGGAACTGTGGTACTGCATGCGGATGTCTGGAGTGGCAGAGAAGTCGTACAGGACATGTATGAGGGCAGCAGAACACTGGTTAGGTGTGCTGTACGTGTGACAGAGGAGTTGTGGATGTGGGGACTGCATCAGGGATCAGCCCTAAGCCTCTTCCTGTTTGCAGTGGTGATGGATAGGCTGACAGATGAGGTTAGACTGGAGTCCCCGTGGACCATGATGTTCGCAGATGACATTGTGATCTGCAGTGAAAGCAGGGAGCAGGTGGAGGAACAGTTAGAAAGGTGTAGGCATTCACTGGAAAGGAGACGAATGAAGATGAGCCGAAGTAAGACAATATATGTGCATGAATGAGAAGCTTAGTGGGGGAAGAGTGATGCTCCAGGGAGAAGAGATAGCAAGGGTGGAGGACTTTAAATACTTGGGGTCAACAGTGCAGAACAATGGTGAGTGTGCTCAGGAAGTGAAGAAACAAGTCGCTGCCAGGCAAGAGAGCTCGAGGAAGACCAAAGAGAAGGTTGATAGATGTGAGAGAAGACATGATGGCAGTTGGTGTTAGAGAGGAGGATGCCTGAGACAGGCTGACATGGAAAAGGAACAAGCCGAAAGGAGAAGAATAAGAAGATATATGTATAAATAAATAAAACTAAGACTGAAATCCCACTCATCCAGCTAATTACCCACCGCTGTCACTAATTAATACGGACATCAAAATCATGTCTAAGGCTTTCGCCAACAGACTAGAAAAAAATTCTCCCGTGGTTAAGACATTCTGACCAAACAGGTTTCATTAATGGTCGGCGCTCCACCAACAATGTCAGGCGACTGATAAACCTAATAAGTATGTCTCAGCATAATAAATCTAAATACTAAAATCTTTTGACAAAGTTAACTGGTCTTTTCTTTTTCATGTACTTTAGAAATTTGGCTTCGGTGACTCATATAGTCACTGGATCGCGGCATGATACAACTCACCCAAAGCAACTGTCACCACAAATGGGGTCACATCACAAAGTTTAAATTTACAAAGAGGAACTTGACAAGGATGTCCTCTCGCCCCTGCTAGTCGCACTATTTATCGAACCACTGGCAATAGCAATACGGCAGAACACTAATATTAAAAGGAATCTCCTTTGTCAGAACACAAAGTCATTCTTTATGCTGATGATATCCTTTATTTACAAGAACCCAAGGCATCACTTCAAACAGTTTTTAACATCATTAAGACATTTTCGCAATTACCGTGGCTGTTGGTGATTCACATACAAAGAAAACAAAGTGTGAATTTTCATGTTCTGCTTTCTGTGAATCATGGATTAAGACAACAATGAAATTTTAGCATTTCCTGACCTGCTATCTGTGGATTACTGAGCATTACATGACTTTGGTCCAAGACAAATTCTGAGTCTTCAAAGCCTCACCCTCTCGGCTGTTAAGTGAACTGCTCTGAATCCAGGCTTTGCAGTGACCTGACACAATTGTTATTAAAGTTATTATTGAAGTAATTTCCAAATAACTATGTGCTTCACTTGGCTCCTACATCACACTCGCCTCGTGTAATAGACACTGATTTAAAAAGCACACAAGTAAATGTAAATGTTATACAGTTTCACCTGATCTTTGTTTTACGGAATATTTCTGTAAGTAACACAGTGAAGTTATTTAACATAACCCAGTGGAAGAATACATTACTACACAGGGGAAATCTATATATTACTGTTATGGCAACTGAACATGTTACAGTACTTTTTTTCACAATCATTTAGTTGGACATAAGTAATTTGTTTCTGGCACCTCTACCTTCAATTGACACATCGCCTTTATGTTTCCTCTCCATCTCATCTACTTGTATCACGTTCAGTGGGAAGCTGTCAAGGCCACAGATGATTGATGAGTCAAGGTGGACTGGACCTCTCATTCACTCAGACATTGCATTTGTCCACTTCTGAGTGTCCCCATCATGGTGGGTAATAGAACTGACACAGCAGTCTGAACATGAGGGGTGAGTGTCACCTCAGCCACAGCTTCTCGATCACTTCGTAGACTCAAACAAAAGTGGATGTTGCCTTCTGCTGCAAAATTATTTTGACTTGCCTATATCTGTTAAAATAAAAAAACGTGTCGGGATGTAATATAGAAAGAGGCAATAATTTCTTGAGGAAGACAAGATAGCGAATAAAGGGGGATGACAGCTAAATGTCACTGATAGTGACTCAACACAATCTGCTGAAGTCAATCAGATGATTCCAAATCACTGTGACAAGCATGTTCTATGATTAAGTTGCTGCTTTGAAGCAGAGGTAGATTATAATGAATATTTTTACCTTTGCTCCCAGCAAATTGTTATGATAATACCGTATAATGGAATTACATCATAAACATCAGTCAAAACTGATGAGAGATGGCACTTTCCTATCGTTTCCTCTGGTAGTATTGTTTTTATTATTCCCCAATAACTATTTCAATCAGTAAGTTATGTCATACTAGGAATTTGCCCCTGGGTAATTATGTTTATACAAATCCTTCATTCCCCTAATCATTCTGTCAGTAACAATAAACGATCCATTATGACTGTATGTGGCGTATTAGAAAGGTTACAGGACTCGTCTCAAAACTGTATACATGTATATTTCATTTTCCCTTCTTGTGGGCCACACAATCAACCGACATGTCTCCAAAGAAATCCTGTGGTGTTTGCGGCTTTCGATGCAAAAGGTGAGAGTTGTGGCAGGACAACGCATGTCCAGTGATGCCGGTAACACATTAGTAACGCGTTACTCCAAAAATCCACCATTTTGAGTAACGAGCAAAGTAACGCGTTACATTTTCACAGGAAAATACTTAGACTACAGTCACTTCTTCAATCCAACAATAGTTACTTTTGCATCATCAATGTCTCTCACCAAATAGTAATTTGTAGCTGGTGATTCAAACAAACAGCAGTCCAAGTGTGCTGCTGCACTTGGATACAATACTTATCTTAAATAATATTTACAATGAAAAGTGAGAACGCTCATCGTCTGTGAGCTGGTTGAACGCGCTGTATGGCTGAGATCACGTAGTAAGCAAAAAGGTTCTCTCACTCTTCGCATCAAAATTACTGTGGTGGGAGCAATGGTGTGTGTGTCACTGACTTTCATGTTTACGTACATTCACGCACAAAGGCACGCGCGCGCGCACACACACACACACAGTTGCTTTCATGGACCACAATCGGCAGTGTACTGAGAATGGTGTGCTTGTTTACGTTTAGGAACTTATTGTATTGTGTTGGCATGTCAAGTCTGCACTAAGTTGCTGATTTAATGTGGCTTCAACGACACTCATATTTAAGTTATTGTTTAATGTTGATGACATTCTGTAACTTGTGTGGCGTACATTACCAAATAATGGGTACGGTTAAGCTAATGTTTTTTTTTGTACTGGAAGCTCAAGGGGTCATCAAGGGGACTTGTTTTGAAGACGTGGACGATGGACGGTGCTGCGGAGGATCACGGAAGAATAGTTCCAGGAGTGCATGAAGACAGAGAAAGCTGGGAAAGTGCATTAGACTCCAGGGGAATTATTTATAAGAGGAAAACTGGTAGTTTGTAGTTTGGATTTTAAAAATATCTTTTGTGACACCAGTCTTGGAACCTTTCTGACACCTATATTGTATAGCATAATTCTTATACTGTAAATGCAAATTACAGAGGCTCATATATTTGGAGTGATACAGAGTCTTGCGTCTTCGTCCCATAGACTTTATACATAAAACAGCTTTAACTTAACAAGTCAAGATAGTAACAACTTGTAACTCTGTCATCAACATGAGAAACTTGTTTCACAATCGTTCCTGAGTCCCCTCTGAAGGTATTTCAACAGTAAAATAGTTGATCCATAATGAGATGAAACCTATAGCAGGCCACGTTGAACTTTATTTATCTTATTTATCTCGCCTATGGAATCAACAGCCAGGCCCAAAGCAGTACTGTTTAGTCACATGCAAGAATAATATAGCACCTAACGACAAACCTATAAGGCTTAAGTCATTAATCTTGGCATATGGTATTTTTAGTGGTTTGACAATGTGAACATTTTTTTATTAAACCTCAATATAAAGTAAGACTTATTGCCTCTCCTCTACTAGTGTACTTATTTTTGTTTTCTTGATTTCTTTTATTGCCAGATTCATGACATTGATTAGATAATAATTGTGCAAAGTACAGGTATAGAAATGCAAATAATGTATTATTACAGTACTATGGGTGATGCTATGTGTCACTACATATATAATGGAATGAAATTAGAAAATTATAACAAGAAAAGATAAATCCAAATGACTCAAGTTGTATGTTCAGTGCAAGAGGTGAGAGTTGTGGCAGGAGAATGCATGATGATGCCTGCTCACAATGCCCTGTGGTTAGTTGTGTAGGCTATGGAGAGCATTCTTTATATACAGAACACAACAAAATTTCACATTGACGGCCAGTGATAATAATAGTGATAATAATTTAATAAATAATCCAAGGCCATGATAATAATGATGCATTACACTTACAGTGGGTACGGAAAATATTTAAACCCCTTTAAATTATTCACTTTGTTATATTGCAGCCATTTGCTAAAATCATTTAAGTTCATTTTTTTCCTCATTAATGTACAAACACCACCCCATATTGACAGAAAAAAAACAATTGTTGAAATTTTTTGCAGATTTATTAAAAAAGAAAAACAGAAATATCACACAGCCATAAGTATTCAGACCCTTTGCTCAGTATTTAGTAGAAGCCTCCTTTTGAACTAATACAGCCATGAATCTTTTTGGGAATGATGCAAAAGGTTTTTCACACCTGGATTTGGGGATCCTCTGTCATTCCTCCTTGCAGATCCTCTCCAGTTCTGTCAGGTTGGATGGTGAACATTGGTGGACAGCCACTGTCAGGTCTCTCTAGAGATGCTCATTTGGGTTTAAATCAGGGATCTGGCTGGGCCATTCAAGAACAGTCACGGAGTTGTTCTGAAGCCACTCCTTCGGTATTTTAGCTGTGTGCTTAGGGTCGTTGTCTTGTTGGAAGGTGAACCTTCGGCCCAGTCTGAGGTCCTGTGCACTCCGGAGAAGGTTTTCGTCCAGGATATCACTGTACGTGGCTCCATTCATCTTTCATTCGATTGCAACCAGTCGTCCTGTCCCTGCAGCTGAAAAACACACCCACAGCATGATGCTGCCACCACCATGCTTCACTGTTGGGACTGTATTGGACAGGTGAGGAGCAGTGCCTGGTTTTCTCCACACATACCACTTAGGATTAAGGCCAGTTCTATATTGGTCTCATCAGACCAGATCATCTTATTTCTCACCATCTTGGAGTCCTTCAGGTGTTTTTTTTAGCAAACTTTTAGCTTTCATGTGTCTTGCACTGAGAAGAGACTTCCTTTGGGCCACTCTTCCATAAACCCCCGATTGGTGGAGGGCTGCAGTGATGGTTGACTTTCTAGAACTTTCTCCTACCTCCCGACTGCATCTCTGGAGCTCAGCCACAGTGATCTATGGGGTCTTCTTTACCTCTCTCACCAAGGCTATTCTCCCCCAATTGCTCAGTTTGGCCCTACGGCCAGCTCTAGGAAGGGTTCTGGTCGTCCCAAACGTCATCCATTTAAGGATTATGGAGGCCACTGTGCTCTTAGGAACCTTAAGTGCAGCAGAATTCTTTTTTGTAACTTTGGCCACATCTGTGCCTTGCCACAATTTTGTCTATGAGCTCTACAGGCAGTTCCTTTGACCTCATGGTTTTCATTTGCTCTGACATGCACTGTGAGCTGTAAGGTCTTCTATAGACAGGTGTGTGGCTTTCCTAATCAAGTCAAATCAGTATAATCAAACACAGCTGGACTCCAATGAAGGTGTAGAACCATCTCAAGGATGATCAGAAGAAATGGACAGCACCCGAGTTAAATATATGAGTGTCACAGCAAAGGGCTGTATTAGCTGAAACGGGTGCTTCTACTAAATACTGAGCAAAAGGTTTGAATACTTATGGATGTATGATATTTCAGTTTTCTTTTGTAATAAATCTGAAAAAATTTCAACAATTCTGTTTTTTCTGTCAATATGGGGTGCTGTGTGTACATTAATGAGGAAAAAAATTATTTATATGGTTTTAGCAAATGGCTGCAATATAACGAGTGAACATTTTATGGGGGTCTTAATACATTCCGTACCCACTGTATATAGCGCTTTTCTAGACAAAGACCCATTACAATTTCACAGATTATTCATTCACTCCTCAGTCACACCCTGGTGATGGCAAGTTACTTGTTTAGCCACAGTTGCCCTGGGGCACTCTGACAGAAGTGTGGCTGCCATTCTGCACCTACAGCCCTTCCAACCACCACCACCATACCCACACCCACATTCATTCGCAGGCAAAGTGGGTTAAGTGTCTTGCCCTGGGGACACAATGATGACATGCGCTCAGGCGGGGATATAAACCGGTGACCCTCTGCTTACCCTTTGGCACCACAACATAGAAGTTGCAGAATCACACGGGCAAGTTACAAACAGCCGATCAGCTTGCAACCCTAGGAAAGCACCCTGTCCAGTTTGTACAATCTGGTGAGAAGATCAGTATCAATCTTGCAATGAGTCGAGCATGGTTCTCAGCCTTGAGAAATACTATTTCCCGAAAGAGATCATGGAAACAACTGTTTGGCCGGCCATTGTGATGTGGTCCAGAGTCAGCGAGACTCAGAACTCTTGTGGTGTTAACTGTCTCGTGGTAGGAGAGGGTGGAGGGCCACCATTGAGCGAAAGTGAGCCAAGTACTCAGACCTGACAGTGGAGTGGCTGGAACTAGCTGGAAAGCCATCATACCTCTATGCCCTGTGGAAGTGGGATATAGTGGCTTCTCAACCTCTCTGTCTATGATATGGGATACACAGTAGCCCGGCATCGGAAGGCAGTGTGAGAGCTTGCAGAGGAGGCAGAGAGATGCAGCTTCAGGTGTTTTTTATTAAAGATAAAGATGCATACGAGTTGGGGGCTGAGTACCACCTCGGGCAGACCTGAGTATTATATGTCCCCGTCTATTCTGTGCCCACAACAAGTGTGTTGCTTTTATTTTGAAAACCCGAGATGCGTCTGCATGTGCTCACTGCGGACGGCAACATGCCAGCACTTGCCCGCTGGCTGGCCAACAAAAATGTCAGCCCACGTTAAAAAAAGAAAAGTGTATACCGAATGCTGCATTTTCAACAAGACATGGACTGCTAAATATTTATTGACTGAAGTCCAAGGTAAAGCTGTGTGCATAGTTTGTGGCAAAGAGATTGTGTTCAAGTACTAAAATTTAAATCGCCACTATGTCACCAAAAACAGGGGAAAATACAAGATTTGACTGACGGAGAGCACGCAAAGGAGTCGGAAGCTAGCTGCAGACAAGGCAGGGACTCTTTAAAAAAAAAAAAAAAAAAAAAAAAGAGAGAAAAAATTCCCAGAGAAGCAGCTAAGACAATTTACATCGTATCTCACAAAATCGCCCCAAAAAGTAAAGCCTTTTCTGTCAAGAGTTTATTAAGGAGTGTTTGGTGGACACGCTGCCCCGATATCCACAGAGAAAAAGAGAACATTTGAGAATATGCTCCTCTCTGAACGCACTGTAAATATTTGGCTTCAGCTGAATAAAATAATTTTCAACTTTGACTATTTTCCCTGGCTCTGGATGAGAGTTGTGATGTACATGTCAGTGTGCAGCTACTCATCTTGCATGCAGTCAATAAAGGGACAACATGAAGCGATTTCTTCGCAGTGGTAAATGTAAAATGACTTGTTTTGCTGTAGTTGTGACTGCTGAAATGAAATGAACCAACTAACTAACAACCAACTTAAACTAAATCTCAAACTGCAATGTAAGGGCCTTTTTGTGAATGACACGTACAGCACAGTGAAGGCTTTCATGAGAAAGTTGCTGCTTCTCTCAAGCCAAATAAGAGACATTCTCACTCACATGCCAACACTGCAGGAAGCCACACTATCATCTGATCACCTCCACAAGTACTCATCCATGTTAGAATCACTGCATGTTGAGTTTTTAAGCCAATTTCAAGACTTAAAAACAGTTGAGTGATAGGAACATGGTTTCGTCTCCCTTCACCTGCAATGTGGATAATGCAGCTGGTGATGTTCAGATGGAGCACATTGACATGCAGTCTGACACACTTCTGGCAGAGCACTTTAAATCAGTCCCATTGCCTAAGTTTTACTCCTCACTCAAAGAAAATTACTTTCCACACATTTTCCTCTTTAATCTGAAACACAATTCATATTTTTTTTATATTCAGACAATATCCTTATTCTTCTGATTAGAAGTAGCAGCTAAACACAACACATAGTGTACTGATTTTTTGTTGTTGTCTTTTACAATAAAAGAAACAAAAAAAAGGATACTAAAAAAAAAAGTTGTT
Organism: Phyllopteryx taeniolatus; assembly: GCF_024500385.1. NCBI lineage: Eukaryota > Metazoa > Chordata > Actinopteri > Syngnathiformes > Syngnathidae > Phyllopteryx > Phyllopteryx taeniolatus. The sequence goes on along the minus strand of NC_084513.1, from coordinate 26,141,611 downwards.
GTTGGTGTAGCCCTCCATTGCAGGTTGAAAATAATTGCCCAGGTCTGACCTAGGGTGTCAAACAGTGGGTGGACGGCAGAAATCCATTCCATTGCTCCACTAACAGGAGATGTACTGGGTATAAGTCTCTGTCACTGTCTGTCTGCCTCTCTCGGTCACGGACACGCACTCACTCACTCATTCACACACACACAGTCTCACACACACACACGCACACAGTCTCACCCACAAACACACTTACACACACACAAAGTATCAAACAGGTATGCCAGGAAGGGAATTTTAGGTAAACATGACTTTAGAAGAGTCGTAGGTGGCAAGTGTGAGAAGGAAATAAAAATGCTTCTTGTCCCACTACCAACTGCCCCCATGTTGTGTGATAACCTATTACGTACAGGTTTAGTTACGTGTGTTCTGTTTGACTATGGCTGACTAGGTTTTTCATCTGCACTATCACTACCACGGCAAATGTTTTGACAGGCATCAACAGCAATCACGGCCTGTCCCCCTGCGTTGTCTCTCCTCCTGTTTTGTCCACGGTGGCCTGGGTGCGGTGTGCGCCACGAACTTAGCATAAACGTAGCCTAAAGGAGCCAAAAATCTAAGATCGGTGGTCCCCAGCTAATGATTTGCCTGGGCCCTCAGAGGTGCTTAGTGAGGTGTTCCCTGGCAGAAGCGAGCTAGAAACCTGTGCAAAGGCAGTAGCCAAGGTGCGTGAGGCAAAAATGCTCAGCAGGAATACCACCAAACCTATATTTCATGTTTTTGCACAGATTCAGGTTTATGAAACCAGCAATCTACTCTTTGGATTATTTTTCCACGGTCCTCCAAGCCAGACAGTACATTATTGTACAGATATGATTTCAAAATCCTGTATATCAGTATCTTGTACAAGGCCAACTTTGGAAACAAGTCTCCCAATTTACCTTGTGGATTATGACTTTACAATTGTTCCGGGGTCCCTGACACAAAACTATGATTTTAGCCAAATTGAGATGATCAAGACTATATTCTGGTTGACACATCAAAGGCATCATCAGATGTCCGCCAGCTCTCACATCGCTTGATCATTATCATCAAGATGAGGAAGAAATATTGCACGTTGAAAGTGCAATGACCCTAGACGAGTTGAAACACAGTGGGAGGACACAACTGTTTAATATTTCAGGGAAACATATTAAACTACACTAAGCATCAAATATTGTTTGTTTTGCAGGTTACTCCCTGCAGTCTCCTCCTAAAATTAATGTTCTATTGGAGAAGTACTTGGCCAGTCGAAATCCTGAAGTCCTTTATTGTTTTGGATGTGTGTTTTTGGTAATGGCCTTGCTGTATGATGAAGGCTTTGTTCACCTAGGTCGTATCTTTCTTTAAATGGGCAGATAAAAAAAAATGTTCTGCTGATGTGTGAGTGAATTTGGACGCGGTCTCCCTGTGTGAATTATCAGTGAAGATAATGACCCATCCCAGAAGAAGCCATGTAAGCACAAGCCATCACCTTCAGGTTCAAGGATGAACTCATAGTATGTTTGGAATCATGAACAGATCCTCTTTCACAAAGCTATAGCTTTTCCATCACTTCGGTAAAAGTTAATATTTGTCTTGTCCATAAAATACTTCCATATAATTTTCTTATATTCAGCTTTGGACTTTTTGATAAATTCCAACCAAGTTTGTGCAGTGACTGATAGATTTTCCATAGTTTCTCAGCTTCACAATAGCTCTCTGATTTTTATGCTTGTTTCACCTTTAATACATGCAAAACCCAAATCTTAAACTGAGTGTAAACTTTCAGCATTATGTATTGTTTGACTAAGCAATGCAATAGGAAACACTTAGGCAACAAAACATCACATCTTCTAATACTTTTACTCACATGAAAAATATGTGGATCTAATCAGTCATTAGGTTGTGCATCAGTTCCAGAGGCAAATACCTTGACATAAAAGTTGAAATGTTGAGCTCTTGCCTTATACTTATCATTTGATGTCAAACTCAAATACTTTCAGTGCCCAGCAAAATATAAAGGATTTGGCCTCAGTTTCAATACATGTGGTGCAGTGTGTAAATGTGCTGAAAATGTTCTGCTATTTTTCACAATACAGTTTTAACAGGGTACTAAAACATGCTAAATACTAGCTGACCCCCCCCAATGCTTTGTGGTTGTGGGTCATTGGGTCTGTTCAATTGTTGTGGTTGTACGCACCTGATAAGACTCACTGAGGAAGTTCTGTCCTAGTATCAGGATGTCAAAACGGAAACAGTGGCGCTATGGCACTAAATGACAGTAGATACAGTAACTCCATCCAAAAACTATGCCTGTCATAATGGCAAACACTCTCCCTGGTCATCTGATCCAATTATAACAGAAAGGTAGACCGTAATGGTGGACAAAACAACAAACACACGTTGGAGATAAAATTCTGAGAGATCTTGGAATTACAGTATGGAATGGGATACTGCTGTATGAACATTTTCATGTGTGTAAGAAACAGTCATTAATTTAACCTTTAGAGGCATGAGTTACTGGACCCTACACTTTATAACCACAGGGTTATAAAAACAAACAAAAACAAAAAAAAACATATAGGAATCAATGTGTTCATGCTATTTTGGCTTACAACCCCAATTCCAATGAAGTTGGGACATTGTGTTAAACATAAATAAAAACAGAATACAATGATTTGCAAATCATGTTCAACCTATATTTAATTGAATACTCTACAAAGACAATATATTTAATGTTCAAACTGATAAACTTGATTGTTTTTAGCAAATAATCATTAACTTACAATTTTATGGATGCAACACGTTCCAAAAAAGCTGGGACAGGTGGCAAAAAAGGTGAACAGGCTAATTCGGAAGAGGTGGGTGCCATGATTGGGTATAAAAGGAGCTTCCCTGAATTGCTCAGTCATTCACAAGCAAAGATGGGGCGAGGTTCACCTCTTTGTCAACAAGTGCGTAAGAAAATAGTCCAACAGTTTGAGGACAATGTTCCTCAATGTACAATTACAAGGAATTTAGGAATTTCATCATCTACGGTCCATAATATCATCAAAAGGTTCAGAGAATCTGGAGAAATCACTGCACGAAAGCGGCAAGGCCGAAAACCAACATTGAGTGACCGTGACCTACGATCCCTCAAGCAGCACTGCATCAAAAACCGACATCAATGTGTAAAGGATATCACCACATGGACTCAGGGAAACTTCAGAAAACAAATGTCAGTAAATACAGTTTGGTGCTACATCCGTAAGTGCAACTTGAAACTCTACTATGCAAAGCAAAGGCCATTTATCAACAACACCCATAAACGCCGCCGGCTTCTCTGGGCCCGAGCTCATCTAAGATGGAATGATGCAAAGTGGAAAAGTGTTCTATGGTCTCGCGAGTCCACATTCCAAATTGTTTTTGGAAATTGTGGACATCGTGGATGTCGTGTCCTCCGGGCCAAAGAGGAAAATAACCATCCGGACTGTTATGGACGCAAAGTTCAAAAGCCAGCATCTGTGATGGTATATGGGGCTGTGTTAGTGCCAATGGCATGGGTAACTTACAGATCTGTGAAGGCACCATTAATGCTGAAAGGTACATTCCGGTTTTGGAGAAACATATGCTGCCATCCAAGCAACGGCTTTTCATGGACGCCCCTGCTTATTACAGCAAGACCATGCCAAACCACATTCTGCACTTGTTACAACAGTATGGCGTCGTAGTAAAAGAGTGCGGGTACTAGACTGGCCTACCTGCAGTCCAGACCTGTCTCCCATTGAAAATGTGTAGCGCATTATGAAGTGTAAAATACGACAACGGAGACCCCAGACTGTTGAACAGCTGAAGCTAGACTGTGCATGCTGAAATGCTGATTGAAATTGTGAAATGTTATTATATAATATGGAATCATATAAAATGATATTGAATACTATGGAATAATGTGAAATGTAATTGAATGATATGGAATGAAGTGATATGCTTTTATTTTGAAAATCTAGAGAGTGTTAGCAATTTGGGATAGTTGAATGGCTTGAATGAGCTGAACATGTCGAAGCTGAAACAGTTCAAATCGGTTGATAAGGAAACTAGCTGAATTTCCAAAAATTTTGAATTTCTGACTTATTTTGAAAATATGAAATTTGGGATATGGGAGTGGTTCATAGGATGGCTAGAATGAGCAGAAACCATAGAAGTTGAAACGCGGCAAATCGGTTAAGAAATAAGGAAACTGTAGCTACATTTGTAAAAAAATTGAATTTCGGGCTTTTATTTTGAAATTTTGTGAAATTTCAGGAATGCGAATGGTTCCCAGGTTAACTTGTGCACCGGACTATTGGTTGCTATATTAGTCATTCACACTTCTCTAATTGCGAGAGGACTCTGCATCTTTTTGCACAATTGTCAAAAAAATAAAATTAATTGTACCGGCATTATCAGATTGCTAGCAACCTTTTATTGCTCAGCTACTGTTTTTCTCAATGTCTTTATGTCTCAAAAGTATTCTCTGTCAATTGACTGTCTGTTGTCGTACTAGAGCAGCTCCAACTACCGGAGACAATTTACTTGTGTGTGTTTTTTTTGTGACATACTTGGCAAAATAAAGACGATTCTAATTCTGACTTGAATGCGCTGAACACGTAGAAGTAGAAACAGTGCGAATCGGTAGCTAAATAAGGAAACGGTTGCTAAATTTGTAAACATTTAGAATTTCAGCCTTTTATTTTGAAATTTTGTGAAATTTGGGGAATGGGAATTGTTCACAGGTTGGCTGAACACGTAGAAGTTGAAACGGTGCGAATCGGTTGAGAAATAAGGAAACTGTCGCTAAATAATGTAGAATGTGTCTTATTGTAGGTAAAATGTGGGTATTTTAGTGATGCACAGTGTAAAATGTGGGGAATGTGGAAAATATTTTGTTGTTGGAATGGTTCGACTGGATTAAGATATGTGGAAGCAGGAGGAAACAAGGTAGCATTGAGTGGAATGTGGGGAAATGTGTGTATTTTAACATGACAAAATGTTAAATAGGGGTAAAAAAAATTTGGAATGTGGGTAATGTGGGAATGTGTTTTGAAGAAGTTCTGAATGACTGAATGTTTTAAACGTGGAATGGGAATTGTGTGGAACCATTTTGTTGAATGTCTCAATAGAAATGAATGGAAGATTTTGGGTGTAAAATGTGGAATTATGGGAAATGTGGGTAATATTTCAATGAGGAAAAATACAAGCACATTTCCCATGAATATTTGGAATATATTGACGTTGGATTGGATAAAAAATGTGGAAGCAGTTCAGTGTAAAAAAAAAAAGGCGCAAGTTTTTGGCGTACAAAAAAAAGATGTGGCAGGCCAGATCTGGCCCCTGGGCCTTGAGTTTGACACATACAGTAATGTTAGCGAGTTAGATGTTTTTAGCTAACTGTATACTTGCTAATTGTGTTGAATTGATCTGCAATAACACATACTCGTTCACACAGTAATCATAAATGCAATGCTAACATTTTTAGGTCAAAAGAATATAATAGATGTATTGTTTTTTTTGGGGAATTCAAATAGGTTGTGGAAGAGGTGATACTTCTTAAACAGCCTGTGTGTTCAACTAAATACATATTCCTGACAGTCACAGTTGATAAGAATACAAGTTTCCCATCAGATTCCATAGGAAATGAATGTGGGTTATTTTAGACCCACTTAGGGAAGTTTGGGGTAGTCATACAAAAACAAAAATATTTCAAAATATATAAAAGGTAAATTAAAAATAAAAATGGCAAATGGCAAAAAATTCGGGGTTTGAACAGAATCTTTATGTGTGTGGTGTTCTTTGTTGATATTATCAGAGCACACCACACACAATACGACTAAAACTGTTAAATGCCAGATGTTTTATCTTTATGTGCGGGGTCTGTCAGAAAAAAAAAATCTTTTCAGTTTTGAAAAGTCTATCTGTCTACCAGGCCTTACTCATCGAACAAGTGAAACTACCACAGGGCAAAGAGAAAAAGAGATAATGAATGCACACACAAGGTAATGGGGAACAGGTGGAAACAATCAGAGCGGGGAAGACAATCAGAAGGGCAGGAAACACACGGGGGGAGGACAAGTTACCAGGAAAGAAAGGAGAGTAGATAAAACAGGAAACATAAAACAGACACTAGACAAAACTTAATCAACAAGCTCTCTTGGACAAGACACATATACAGAACTGATGATTCTTTGTCAGTCCGTTCCATCATAACCACAGTTTTGTTTTGCTTTGTTAATACTGAGCAAGTGGGGTATGTAAAAGGCAAAGGAAAACTACACTCCATTGGTACGCGCAGCCATACAGAAGTGCAGTAGACAAAACTTTACTGTTTGCCTGGCCTTACATGAGTGATGTGTGTTCAGGGAGTGTTAATAAAATAGGACATCTCAAAAGTACAAAGAAACGATACTATCAATGAATGTCACTTAGTGACAATAATCATGCACAGTGAATATATGAGCTTTCGCACAACAACGATATACACCCAAAATGACGTAGAGGGCCGATCCCTTTGACATAAATAGATCACAACATGTAAATGTCACGGTGCACAGTTCTACCAGTTTGTGAGTTAGTAAGTGGTTGAGCCAGGAAGTTAACAAAATCAAAAGGGTTGTGGATAGCAATTAAGGAGTGGCCCCACACCAAGCAACTAATTCCCATGGTCGTGTGGCTACGGAGACATGCAAGTGAATCAACAACTTCATGCATGCATGTTAGTCTTCAGTAGTGTCCTATAGGTTGTTGTGCAGGCACAATCAGGATGGCCAGACTCGGCCACACCCATTCAAGAGGGAAGCGCAAGCCAGGGCACCCATCCCAGAGGGACCCGGTCGACAGGACCCCCCACCCCCCATGCATGAAGAAGGACGCAGGGAACCCACCGCAGCGGCCCCTAGCCAACGACCACACCCACCCACCGTCAAGTGCACCCTGCCACTGTCGACCCCCACCCACTCCCAGGAGAGCAAGAGGCCCCAACCTGACAAAGAGATTTGCCGTAGGGGCCAGCCACCACCCCGTGGCCCATGCGAGCTGGAGGAGATGAAAGGTGGGGCCCCCCAAAGATGGGGGCCATGCAACCGCCTCGCAGTCCAGACCAGAAGGGGCATAGCCCAGGGCATACTGCCATTAGCTGATGACTACCCACCTGGCCTACACCTGCAGATGGGCTTCCAGTTGTGGTTCCTTGACAGCCACAACCACTTGGAGCTGGGATCGGCTGCTGTGGCAACCTCCCCAGTGACCTTCCGCAGTTTTTTAGGATCCAGCCTGATAATTTGCAAGAAATAATGCCAGCCTCATCAATCAGGTCATGGTATTTGGCCTTCTTGAGCTGGTGGGCAATCATTAGTCTGTCCTCCAGGGCACTGTTAATTCGCCTATGACAATATTTTTAACTTATTAAGAAAAGGGTCATGTCCGGTCAGAGCATGGTTGCCACCACCTCCTGCGGCAAGACATAAGATACACTTTTACTATAGACGATTTACTATAAACATCAGACAGCCAAAAAATAAACTAGTACTCTTTTTAGAAAGTACACTTGGTGAGGTATACAGAATACATCCTCTTAAATTTAGTCTTCATCCCGTTCGCACATACAAATCACTAGAAGACTCAAACATCACATCCACATATTATGCACATACCACTGCCAATGAGCATTATTCACATCATGACACATGCCCCTGTCCTGCATTGACTTCCAGTTACATTCCAATGGGCTGCGATTGAGAACATGGAAATCTGCTTACAATGTAGCCACAGAATGCAAACTAAAGCTGGCACATAGAACCACGTGGACATACATGTTTTTTCTTCCCATGCTTGTTTTAACCACTGTTTCAAATATATTCAAACTATATTATACTTTAATTAAATAACAAAATGTGGCGATGATAATGGAAATACCTGTTCTTTTGTGATGGAGCTGACACATGCTTGTGTTAAAGCTGCAAAGGTTAAGTTATTAATAAAATACTGATGCAAACAGGCAGATTTTATACTGTATAATCATGTATCATTGTGCAAATGTTTAGAGTAATGACAGCAACCAACGGTGGTATAATGTGTGCATTCTTTTCTCTGTGATATTCATTATCATACCACCCACAGCTGCCATCACCACCAGGCAAAAATACACAAACTGAGAAGAACAGAAGCAGGTCTGAACCAGACATGACAGTCAAAAGGGTGGGGAGGGGAGTAAAATGGAACAGCTGCTTTCTATTTGACTACTTCTTTCCATATAGGTGGACAAAAATAATACAGAGACACAATTAGTGCCACTCATTTAACAAAAATCGGTCTCACTGGGCTAATTATGAGCAATCGACGAATGCAAAGTGGGAATGTGAAGGAGTAGGTAAAGCGAGGTCATGAGCTGTGGTGAGGAAAAAGAGGCCAGAGGGAGCTTCTAACCAATATACTATTTATTTTTCATTCCTTCTGCTCTTTTCTTGTTCATGTCTGGTGTGCATGCACAGGATTTTTGTTTTATATTTATTATTTTGGGGGTGACAGATGGTTATTTGTGTTGTGTGGAGATTCCTGGCTGATGTTTCTAGAGTAAGCCCCCATTCAGAGAGAGGGGGGAAGGTGGTTGGGTGCAGACTGGCCAGCGTTATCAGAGCTGCGTATGTTAGTGTTGATATAGGTGATCAAAATAATTGCATGATGTTCTCTCAACAATTATTGCACACCAGCAGTGGGGACTATGAAACCCATTTTGAAGAAATTATATATATACACACTTTCCCAAAAATTTGAATATCATGGAAAGGCTTATTTATTTCCATAATTGCATTCAAAACGTTAAGCATTCATAAATTATAAATTCAGGGCCCACAATTTAAACAATTTCAAGTTTTTATTTGTTTTCTTTTGCATAAATTGGGCTTCCAGCTTATAAAACCCACGAAATCAGGAATTCGAAAATATAGATGACTATGAAGAAATCATTTACTTCTCAGTTTTTGTAGGGAAAAAAAGAAAGAAATTTAGGTCACATTAAATCAATCAAAATATGATACTTTCAAAATGATACGTTAATCTTCAATAGTTGGTTGGGAATCCCTTTGCTTTAATCACTGCCTTAATGCGCCGTGGCATTGAGGCAATCAGCCTGTGGCATTGCCAGGGAGTTATTGAAGCCCAGATTTCCTTGATGCTTGCTGTCAGTTCTTCTTTGTTTTTTTTTGGGTCTGGTGCCCCTCATTTCCTCTTGATAATACCCCATCGATTCTCAATGGGGTTTAGATCTGGCGAGTTGGCTGGCCAGTCAAGCACTGTGATGGCATGGGCATCAAACCAGGTTTTGGTGCTGGAAGATGAAATCTGCATCTCCATACAGATCCTCAGCAGAATGAATCATGAAATCCTCTAAAACATTCTGGTAGACTGTTGTGGTGACCTTGGATTTAAGAAATCCCCAAATCATGAATGACTGTGGACATTTCACACTGGACCTCAAACAGCTTGGGTTCTGTTCTTCACCCGTCTTCCTCCAAACCCTTGGACCTTGATTCCCGAATGAAGGGCACACTTTACTTTCATCGGAAAGGAGGACCTTGGAACACTGGTCAAAACTCCAGTCCTTCTTCTCATTGGCCCAGTTGAGACGCTTCCAACGTTGGCTCAGGCTCAGAAGTGGCTTGACCCGAGGAGCCCAACAGTTGTACCCTATGTCCCGGATGCGTCTGAATGTGGTGGTTTTTGAAACTGTGACTCGCGCCTGTTTCCACTCTTTCTGGATCTCTGCTAGATTCTTGAATCTTCTGTTTGATAATCTGCTGAAGCCCACGGTCATCTCTTTTGCTGGTGCATCTTCTCTTGCCACATTTTTTCCTTCCAGTAGACTTTCCATTGGTATGCTTGGACACAGCACTCTGTGAACCGACAGCCTCCTTAGCTATGATTGTTTGTGGCTTACCCATCCTATGAAGGGTATCAATGATGGTCTTCTGGCCAGTTGTCAAGTCTGCAGTCTTCCCAATATTGAACCCAACTGAGACAATTGAACCAAGCTGAAGCAATTTAATGACAGTTTAGTAGATGATTAGTGTGACAATCAGTTTAAAACATTTATGGCCTGCAAAATTTGGTCTGATTTCTTCACAGTATTCTAATTTTTGGAATTCCTGATTTCGTGGGTTTTATGAGCTGGAAGCCCAAATTATGTAAAAATAAACAAATAAATAATTGAAATTAAATTGTGGGCCCTGAATCTATAATCTATGAAAGTCTAACATTGTTAATGGAATTATGGAAATAACTAAACTTTTCCATGATGTTACATTTTTTTGGAAAGGGTCTGTGTTTGTGTGTATATGTGTATATATATATATATATATATATATATATAGTAGACGTTTGAGAACGCACTGACATTTGCTACTGTGGTGGACAGTGACAGTGTCAGCAGAGGCTACAGGCAGATGTGCTGAGTATGTGCTTCTGATTACTGTATTTTGTGACTTTTTTTTAAATAAAGTGATTAAAAGCGCACCACTGTCTTTTTCAATCCTCCCTATGTCTATACCACCTGTCATGGATTGCAATTCATTCCAACTAGTGGTGGTAGGCTATATTCAATTAGCTAACGATGTTTACCTAATATGTGCAAATGAGTAACTGTACTGTACAATGAGAAATAATCTTCTTCTCTGAATAACTACCGACCTATAAGCATTCTTCTGGCCATTTCCAAAGTTGCAGAAAAATGGGTGTCAGAGCAGATTGTCCATTATTTAAACAGCAGCTCCCCCTCTCTCCACGCCGTGCAGTTTGGTTTCAGATCCAATCATTCCACTGAAATGGCTACATGCCTCTTCATTGAGAAAATAAAATCTTCTCTCGACAAGGGAGGAGTTCTTGCACCTCAGGAAAGCTTTCGATACAGTAAATCACTCTGTTCTTCTTACCAAGCTCTCAAAATTTTACTTCTCTCGCAAAGCTGTGAGCTGGATTGAATCATATCTGCATGACCGAACACAATCTGTATCAGTTAACAACTGCAGATCAGAGTCTCTTAAGCTAACCTCTGGAGTCCCTCAGGGATCAATATTAGGCCCTTTTTATTTAGTCTTTATATCAACGATTTGCCCACTGTTTGTTCTGAAGCAGAGTGCGGAATGTATGCAGACGACACAGTTTTCTTCGTTCATGGTCGCTCCAAAGATACTGTTGCTGCTAAAATCACTAATACAATGTCCTGTATCACAACTTGGTTGCAGGAGTGCTGTCTACAGCTAAACATTTCTAAAACTGTAGGCATGTATTTCACTAAAACAAATAGAGTATCACTTGACCCCGACATACTTGTTAATGGAGAGAAAATGCAAATTGTCAGCCAATACAAATATATTGGGTTAATAATAGCTTTCCTTTAAAGCCCATATTGACAAATTGTGTAAAAATATCAAATTAAACCTCGCAAATTTTCGTGCAATTCGAAATGAAATGTCAACTGAAGCCGCAAAAATTTACTTACATTCAATGATTCTTCGTCACTTTAACTATTGCATAACCAGTTGGTCCCAGGCTGGTCAGAATGCAAAAAAAAACCATTGAAAGTTTTGTACAAACAAGTAATTAAAGTGATGGATAAAAAACCAAGGCACTATCCTCACTGTGCAATTTAAAAAAAATAGTCTTTTAAACTGGGACAGTCTTCACATATTTGCAGATTTAAATTTGATTTATAAAGTACTGCATGATTTGGCTCCAGCTCCTCTGGCTGAGTTCATCAGCCAAAGAAACAGCTCTGAGCGTGTCACTCAAGGCTCTGTCAGAGGTGACTGTCTCATTCCTCTGCGCTGGAGCACTTTCAGTAAGGAGCGCTGGTGAGTGGAACTCAGTACCTGAGGAGGTTAAACTGCTTACAACATACAAAGCCTTCACAAAAAAACTGAAAATGTTAACACCTATAGCTTCCAACACTAAAGGACAAGTATGCTATGATGTTTTTTTTTTGTTATGATCAAATGATTTGTGGTTTTATTCTCTCTTAATAGTATTGTAAGTCTTTGATTACGTATCCTGTATTATATTGTCTTGTAGTTGTATTTTACTGCTTTTTTACATCATGGCCAGAGGACTACAGATGAAAACTAGCCTTCTGGCTAATTCTGGCTTTTTTAACCATGTGTACTTCATGTGTTTTATGAAATTGCATTGTCCCCTTTCAAATAAACTGATTAATAAATAAATAAAATCTGCGATACACTGAACCTGCAATAAGCAAACTGTGATATAGCGAGGGACGTCTGTACCTGACAAAAACCCACATAAGCATGGGGAGAGCATGCAAACTCCACACAAAAAGGCTGGAGCCTAGATGCGAACCCACAACCTTTGAACTATTAGGTGGTCCACCACGCCACCTTCTTCCCAAACAATTGCTGTAAAAGATATTAATTGAATGGGAGGATTATATTAATTTTATTTTATTTGTATTGTTCTTTTTTATTTTTTTATTTATTATAATGAATTTTTAATTTTCTAAAAATAACTTGATCTTTTAAAAATAATTCAGAAGTGATCAAATTCATTACATTTATTTATTTATTTGAAAAAAAAAAAACTAAGAAAAGTGAGAAAGTAAATAAAAATAACAATAACATAACAACAATATAGCAGAACAATAAAGTTTCATAGGCTTGAATTCTAGGGTTCAAGGATAAGGAGATAGCCTGGGCCCGGCTGCGGCACACCGCTATTCCCCATGAGCTGAGCGAATACACATTTCTTGTGTTCTTGAGAAAAAAGAAATACATTGAAAAATGTCATTTTGAAAAGTTTGTGGGACTGATTTCTTCTTATGAGGATCATTGATTCCAAGCTCCATCTTAAGTAATAAATTATTTCTGTCATTAAGCACTATTGTTAGTTGAGAAATGGGCTAAAGGACAATGGTGACATCAAATGGAAGAATCTTTAATCTTTAGCTGTTAGGGCAAATTTGGCTGGCGTATTGTTTATGATCTTGTATCCAGTACATGTTCTCCACATGGCAACTCTCTTTCATTTCATTTTGACTTCAACCCCTGTAAAGGAGTCATTGGAAATATGATCTCTGTTCAGAAAATAGGTCAATGCACTCTGTAATATATTGCTGTAACTGTGTGAGTTTTGGCTGTGACTCAACACAAGATGAAAAAAGGGACGTACGAAGATTCAACGAGGTTGGGGGATTAACTTGGCTGTAGCCCCCTAAAACTAATAATTACATTATACAGTTTTGGATCACATTGTAGATATGTGTTTGATGTGTGATAATTGTCTCGAAGTCACAACATGGTCTGCCATCACCTTAAGTAGAGTACTGTTACTTTCAAAAAGTTCCATTATGTATCCACGTTTCACAAGCACCATCTGTAAAACTGCTCAGTTTAAATATTTTCTGGAATAGAACGGGTATAGCAAGCTCTGAGCAAGAAGTGGCTGTGAGTCAAGACCATCACACACTGTGTGAAAGGATTGGACCTGGCAATGAAAACAAGCCCAAGCTTCTTGACCCACTAACTCCCCCGTTTGCAACATCTTACCTCATTCCTGATACATCTGGGGGCGTCCACCATTTTCCACTCATAAAGGAGAGGGCTCATGGTGTGAATAACACCCTAAGAAAGGTCATACAAACTTTCACTTTTCCATATATCTATATATACATGCACACGCGCACTAACACACATACACACACACACACACAGAGTGGGTACGGAAAGTATTCAGGCCCCCTTAAATTTTTTCACTCTTTGTTATATTGCAGCCATTTGCTAAAATTATTTAAGTTCATTTTTTTCCTCGTTAATGTACACACAGCACTCCATATTGACAGAAAAAAACACAATTGCTGAAATTTTTGCAGATTTATTAAAAAAGAAAAACTAAAATATCACATGCTGTGACACTCATATATTTAACTCGGGTGCTGTCCATTTCTTCTGATCATCCTTGATCATCCTACACCTTCATTGGAGTCCAGCTGTGTTTGATTATACTGATTGGACTTGATTAGAAAAGCCACACACCTGTCTATAGAAGACCTTACAGCTCACAATGCATGTCAGAGCAAATGAGAATCATGAAGTCAAAGGAACTGCCTGAAGAGCTCAGAGACAGAATTGTCACAAGGTACCGATCTGGCCAAGGTTACAAAAGAAATTCTGCTGCTTAAGGTTCCTAAGAGCACAGTGACAAATGTTTTTCCAGGCCTTGACTGCACCCACTTTCTCCTCTTCAGGAGATAAAATGCATGCTCTATTGGATTAAGGTCCGGTGATCGACTTGGCCAGTCTAAGACCTTCCCCTTTTTCCCCCTGATGAAGTCCTTTGTTGTGTTAGCAGTGTGTTTTGGGTCATTGTCTTGTTGCACAATGAAGCTTCTCCTGATTAGTTTGGATGCATTTTTTTGTAAACTGCCAGACAAAATGGTTTTGTAGACTTCAGAATTCATTCTGCTGCTACCATCATGATTTACATCATCAATAAAGACATGTGATCCCATTTCAGAAGCAGCCATGTAAGCCCAAGCCATGACATTATCTCCACCATGCGTCACTGATGAGCTTGTGTGTCTTGGATCATAAGCAGATCCTTTCTTTCTCCATACTTTGACCTTTCCATCTCTTTGGTAGAGGTTAATCTTGGTCTGATCAGTCCAGAAAACTTGGTTCCAAAACATTTGTGGCTCACCTCTGTACTTCTTTACAAAATCCAATCTGGCCTTCCGATTCTTTTTGCTGATGAGTGGTTTGCATCTTGTGGTATGGCCTCTATATTTCTTCTCTCAAAGTCTTTGAACAGTGGATTGTGATACCTTCACCCCTGCCCTGTGGAGGTTGGCAAACCATTTTGTCTGGCAATTTAAAGAAAAATGCATCCAAACTAATCGGGAGAACCTTTATCATCTTTTGATCTGAACCCCAAATGTCTTCAGTATACAACAAAAACAAACGAATTGACCTTGCCGTTCCAATACCTTTGGAGGGGACTAGATGCCTTGCCTGCCAGCATCTTACACACTGCTGTGATGTGCTGCACTGTCACTGGGGCTACTTTTCACAGCCTTCACCTGCGGCCTCATGTACAATGACTTGTGTGAATTTCCTACTGAAACATGGTGTACGTTCAAATCCAGAAAACGTTGTACGCACAAAAATATCCAGCTGTATGAATCAGTGCGTACGCATGAATCCAGCACATTTCCTTCGTACATCCCAATCAACGTGGAAATGAGCGCACATGTTGGAGTAGCCGAACCCTTCCTGTCCATGCCCAAATTTAAATATGAAAATCATATTTAAATGAAGGCGGCACGGTGAAGACTGGTTAGAGCATCTGCCTCACAGTTCTGAGGACCGGGGTTCAATCCCCGGCCCCGCCTGTGTGGAGTCCGCATTTTCTCCCCATGCCTGCGTGGGTTTTCTCCGGGCACTCCGGTTTCCTCCCAAATCCCGAAAACATGCGTGGTAGGTTGATTGAAGACTCTAAATTACCCGCAGGTGTGAATATGAGTGCGAATGGTTGTTTGTTTCTATGTGTCCTGCGATTGGCTGGCAACCAGTTCAGGGTGTACCCCGCCTCCTGCCCGAAGATAGCTGGGATAGGCTCCGGCACTCCCGCGACCCTAGTGAGGAGAAGCGGCTCAGAAAATGGATGGATGGATATTTAAATGAACCCTGTGCCTGAAATCCCGATATCTGCATGATCAGGAAAAAATTATTTCTGTCAGGCCAATAATACATTACTCGTGCACTCACTGTAGTAGTCTTGCCACGCTGCACTATTTGCATATCTGTTGTTTAACAATACTGGCCACTCGTGCCTGAGCAGCATCTGCATCTGCACTATTTGCACAATCGACATTGTCCCAGATTATCGAACTCCTCGTCACTTTAAACTGCATACATTTCTTGAAATCTCGGCGCCCTTTGCACAGTGGTCATTGCACGGGACTATTTCTCTATTAGTCATTCAAACTTCTCTCATTGTGAGAGATCTCTGCATCTTTTTACACAATTGTCCAAAAAAATAATAAAATAAAATAATTTCAAAAACAACGGCATTAACACTAGCAACCTTTTATTGCTCAGTGACTGTGTTTCACAATGTCTTTATGTCTCAAAAGTCAATTGACAATTGTCTGTTGTCATAGTGGAGCGGCTCCAACTACCGGAGACAAATTCTTTGTGTGTTTTTGACATACTTGGCAAAATAAAGATGATTCTGATCCCCTATCTAAAAGAAGATTACAGATGACTATAGATGTGATTTCTCAGATGGAAAATGGAATGGGGACATAAGCCTGAATCCTTACACAGTTCCACTACAACTTTGACAACAATAAATCACATCTATAGTCATCTGCAGGTTTCTAGATTCATTAATATATTTATTTATTCAAAAAGAATTTTTTTTCTTGGCATTCAGGTGATTACATTTTTCTTCATGCAAGTTCTCGAGTTTTCGAGAACATCCGCTCACATGCCTTTTATGGACCTTTTATTCACCATGTTCTATGATGTAATGTAATATTTAACTTGTTACTCTATCACATACAGTTTGTATACTGTATGTATTTCCTTCTATTTTGCTTTGTTTTACTCTGTTGTCTGCAGCCAGGTTGGCATTGCAAATACCTTATCTGGATAAGGTTCAATAAATCCATTCATCCATCCATTTTCTGTACCGCTTATCCTCATTAGGGTCGCGGGCGTGCTGGAGCCTATCCCAGCTATGTTCGGGTGAGAGGTGGAGTGCATCCTGAACTGGTCGCCAGCCAATCGCAGGACACAAACAAACAACCACTTGCACTCACATTCACATCTACGGGCAATTTAGAGTCTTTAATCAACCTACCACGCATGTTTTTGGGATGTGGGAGGAAACCGGATCACCTGGAGAAAATCCTCGCAGGCACGGAGAACATGCAAACTCCACGCAAGCGGGGCCAGGATTTGAACCCTGTTCCTCAGAACTGTGAAGCACATGTGCTAACCAGTCGTCCGCCATGCCGCCGGTTCAATAAATTAACAAAAACAAATACATGACTTCATGGAAAGCTCTTAGTCAGTTTTTAAATACAGCAGTGTGAACTATTTAGTATCTGTAAATGTGTTTGAGAAAAAAACAGACTGTACATTGCAAATATTTATTTTTGAATGGAAGGTTTTTTTTATTGTGAGTCACTGATGGTGTAGTGATACACTCGCCCGACTTTGGTGCGAGCAGCGTGGATTCAGTTCCCACTCAGTGGATATGTGAGTGCGAATGGTTTTCCGTGTCAATATGTGCCCTGCGACTGACTGGCGACCAGTTCAGGGTGTAGTCTGCCTTTCACCCAAAGTCAGCTGGGATAGGCTCCAGCGCCCCGTGACCCTGAACAGGATACGCGGTGTTGAGAATGGATGGATGGATGTTTTTTGGGGTTTTTGTTTTCCACCATCCTCACGCCGGAGTTCATCTCCTCTGGCCTAGTCGTGGAAGACGCACACAGCCGCTTGGGTTCGGACCTCCGCTCCTTCACGGAACTGAGTCAGCCATAGGTGGACCTAGCTGGTGGCAAGCACAGAGTTTGTCCAGCCTGCTCCTTTTCCACCAAGTGCGGCTCAGCGGCAATAAGTAAAGATTGGTGTTTGGAAGCCTCACGCCCCTTAGCCCAAGCGACCGAGTCGGCCATCGGTGGACACTTGCTGCCGGGGCAGCAGCGGATCTCACCGCTAACCCCGTGGCGTGACTTGTCGCCGGCCCGAAGTGGCGATGTTAGCTTGGTGAGCACAGAGTTTTCCAGACTGCTGCTTGTCCACCAAGTGGGGCTCAGCGGGAAACTGTAAAGATCGGTGTTTGGAAACCTCACTCCCCTCAGCTGAGGAAGATGTACACAACCACTTAGGCTCGGCCCTCCACTCCTCAGCAGAATCGAGTCTGCCAGCTGCTGACCCTGCCGCCGTGGCGGTGGTAGATCTCTCTGCGAGCCCACCACCACGCTCGCTCGTGATTCGAAGTCTTGCTTTTCAATGTATATTAATCCTCTTGTTTCGAACTTTGCGTAACGCCGCATAATGGTAACTCTGTGAATGAAAAAGTAAATGCCTACAGAGGTCTGTCAATAAATCAGCTTTCCTCTTCTCTTTCTGCCTAAGGACCCACTTGGCTGCTGAGTGAAGGCCCACATCCGAAATGCCTGCCACTGGTATTTGATCAAAATACAAAATTATAACTGAATGTGCTTACAACATCATGATCAGTGTTTATTTGAACAAGTATTAGAACATACAGTAAATAATTCAAATGTACAAATGCTTTGTAAAATTATGAGACCAACTATCATATCTGTCACAGAGACCATCCAGCATCATAAAGTGCTTTAATGCTCTCCACGTTTTACCATTTTGAACAGGAATGAGGGATTTCTAACTGAATTCTTACAGGGTTTTTTGGAAAAGTCAGAAATGATTCATCCATCCATCCATCCAGTTTCTGTACCACTTATCCTCACTAGGGTCGCAGGCGTGCCGGAGCCCATCCCAGCTATCTTGGGGCGAGAGGTGTGGTACACCTTGAACTGTTTGCCGGCCAATCGCAGGGCATATACAGTATAAACAAACAACCATTCACACTTACATTCACACCTACGGACAATTTAGAGTCTTCAATTAACCTACCAGGCATGAATGTTTTTGGGATGTGGGAGGAAACATGAGTACCTGGACAGCACCCACATAGGCACAGGGAGAAAATGCAAACTCCACACAGACAAGGCCAGAATTGAACCCGGGTCCTCAGAAATGTGAAGCAGATGTGCTAACCAGTCGACCACCGTGCCGCCAGTCAGAAATTAATAAAGTATAATATTCAACCACTAAAACTAGTTTTTCTGTTCCGAAATTAGGGTAAATAACTATAATTTTACTTATCAAGAAATATTCATGTGCTTTATCACATCTGTGATTCTCAAAGGGTAGTCCGCAAGAGTCCCTGCATTATATACTAATACAATTCAGATCATTTAAATCAAGATACAGTCAAACATATTAGAACTAAGGTTTTTATGCATACAGCTCATATAAATAATATTTTCTATTAGTTTTTCTATAGTTTTGTATTGAAATCCAATCAAATGCATTTTCCAGAGTTAATAATATTCCTGTCTATGTCAATTATTTGATTCAGTTGTCCACTAAAATCCATTTAAATTAAAGCATGTTGCTTTTTCGGACAAATATTTATATATGACTAAAATTTGATGAATCAAGATTAATAACAAAGCCTCTAATAAATAAATGTTTTTAAAAATCAAATCCCACCCCAATATACAGTATATGTAGTGTGCAATACATTGTATCACAATTACCGCTTTTTTTGCAGTGAAAACATCAACTTGATAACATTATGTCACGATGACCGCATTACTTGCAGTAAAGACATCAATCAATGTGCATTATGGGGTTACGTTTTGTAAACCAGGGCTGAATTTATAAACATATGCAGAAGACACATAAAGTAAACTGAAACTGTATAGAAAACACATACCTTTGGTCTGCAGTATTTTCATGTTTTATTTTTTATTAATTATTTATTTATTTACCGACCACCCAGGACCCAGGGAGTCCCAATGCGAGGGGCAAGGGCACCGGAACAATCTCCACTCAAGCGGGTGAATGAAACCACAAAACATGTCCATGCCAACATCGAGACAGCCAACAAGGCAAACGCCCGGCCGCACCACCACACTGACGGTACCCAACGCCCACTCCAGTCCCCAAACCAATGTAAGAACCGACGACAAAGAAAAAAACAACACCAAGCCAATACCCCACCACCACATTTTCATGTTTTAAAAGATCATCCCTCTTTGGGACCCCTGACGACTTCCCTCTCGAGAAAGCGTTTGATTATCCTTCTTTTTCACACGATTTACAGAAAAAACATACTGTTCTCATGACAATTTTTCTCCCGATTAAATTGTTATTTTGCTGTGTCGTCCTCATCCCAAAATCTGAACTCCTTTTAGGGACCAGCTTCAAGTCATTGGTACAGATACTGTATGAGGCTGACAGATGGCTTAAAATCAGAAAAGTCCTAGCGTTCACCAAGCATATTAACTCAGTGGACAAAAACATCAAGTTCACATGTGAAGATGTCAATCACAATAAATTGCACTTTTTGGACTGTGATGTCCATATTGCAGATGACACACATGCTGACTAATACTTTTACATTTTGACTCACACCAACAATAGATCACACACTGGGCATTATCAGATGTTATGTGGTCAGAAAAAATCCTACTCGAGTCTGCCTTTTTTTTACCCCTTTACTGTTTCTCCCTCACTTATCAAAGGTGCACATTCAAAAATGTGAGACAATTTCAATTAATTAATGTGACAGACTCATTTCATTCAGCGCACTTTGCTGCTGAAAGCAGCTGCCTCCTCCTCAAGGCAAAAATATGTGATTAGCGACTCGTCAACGTCATGTTCTACAGTATATGTTATTGTGGAGTAGTTAGGATGACAAGTTGTACTGTTCCACTGTTTTTTGGATCCATGATGGACCAAGCCCAGCCACTGCAACCACCATCAGCACCACTGCAAATGTAATTAAAACAAATGTAAGGGGCAATTAAAACAGATCACCATCTGCACCCAGTTTATCCTTTTATTGACTTTGGTTTTACCCATGAAATGGCACTATTTAGGGACCATTTTAAGGTCAAGAACAGTCAAAATGTCCTGATGTGTTTTTGGATCCTATCCCAACTGAACAAGGGTAGAGGAGATGGGAAAGCAGCTGTTAATTTTTCCAAGGGGCTACATGAGTCATTGGAATGATTGTTCCAGTTTGCACCAACAGGCAAACCTAAATTTTGTTCAATATTCATTTATACCCCAGTATAAAGCAGTAAATTGTATTGTTTTGATAATCTACTGCTGGTGTATATTGATTTAATTGTAGTATAAGATGTTGCAAGTAGGCAATTCAACATAATCATTAACATTACAAATATAGGCACCAATTTTTCTCAAATTTGACTCTTCCATCTAAATCTCATTTCTTTATTTGCAACCCCCTCCTTATTCCTCTGTTGACATTTCAGCTCCTCCCACCAGAGATCTAGTCGATGAGTCAAAGAGAGCAAGAGAGGAGCGAGGACAAATGTCTGCAAGAATGAGACTTTCGCTCCTCAATCTCATAAAAATTATGTCATGTCATTGATGTGTGTCACAAATCAGTCGTCTCAAATGGCTGAATTATTACTATCACAGCACCTGCTCACTTTATGCTTTATGTTTCAAGTGGAATTAAATTCAACTCAAATATGATCAACACATTTATTCTTCACAACTCTGGATATGCAGAGCCGATCGTGAGTGTTCTTCCTCAGCCCCTCACCACAGTACCCCATGCGCAACACTTGCAACGCATATTTGTATTAACTTGTAAATAGGTATACTGTCTTCATATGTTGCTTTTTTTTTTGTCCTGTTCGGCTGTGAGGTCAAGCAGAATGGAGGATCTGTATCCCTTTTATGCCGGAACAGTTTTACTGTGTCACAGTGGAGTTTTTAAGCTGCCGCTGTGGTTTCTTAGTATTATAATAGATATTTATTGAGAATCAGAGTCGATCAGTCGAACAGAAGAGGGCTGCCAGGCACTCCTGCCTTACAGCGAAATCCCCCCCACACAAGACCCACCGTCCCCCACAGATGGGTGTATGTAGTGCATTAAAACCATGTGGTTGAGTGTGTGTGATGCATTAAAATCCAGGGGGAGAGGGGCAGGTAGGGCGGAGGGGCAGGGCGCCCGGACCGGGAAACAGCACTGACGTTTTGCAACCCGGTCCGACACCCGCACCCTCCCGACCCCATACCAGCCCCCCAGGAACTCCTGGATATGTATGTGTGCCCAGATGTGACTAGGGATAAAAATATATAGAGTGAGTGGCGTGCGTGTATGCTAGGTGAATGATTAAGAGGCCAGGCTCCTGCAGGTTGGGCCCATCAGGCAGGACAACCACAGACAAAAAGGGCCGCCCCACCCAGCCTCGCAGCACCGACGCTGGGACCCCCCCACGTTCCAGCCAGCACCCACTAAACGCCCCCGTGCGTGGGAGG